>NC_142590.1:17746515-17898270 GCF_965207765.1 Zootoca vivipara | reverse complement strand
TCTTCTTCTTCGTTATTATTTCATATGTAATGCTGAATATAAAATGCAAAAAATACGATCTCTGTGTGTATAACCAAGAAATAAAACAAATAAAATGCCTCTAAAGCAAAAAACACAACCCAAGCTCAACCTGACTCATGCTCTGCAGCACTCAACATAGGCGTCGGGTGGGGTGGGGTGGGGCTGGGTGCTCCAGCCCCCACAAAATCCCCCATGAAGGGGCCAGGCACCCACATTTTTGTGTTGGGGTCACACACGCCAAGGGGGGCAGGGCGCAGAGGGAGCCCACTGCGCCCGCCTGGCCAGGTGTGAAAATACTTGTGTGGTCCTGCCCAGCAGAGGAGAGAGGTGGCATTAAAAAACTTCCCTATGCAGGGCTGCCTTCTGATGTCTTCTAAAGGTTATATAGTTACTTCTTTCCTTGACTTGGGGGTCTCATAGCTCCATGCCCTCCAATATTTCTCCAATGAAAATATGGATGCAAGACCTGCACCCCTTTACGTTTCCTCCCTTGTAGTCACTTTTAACGGTTTGTAACTTAAAATATTATGAATGGAATAATCAGCTTTTAATTATTAGTTTTTATCCCTTTTTGGAAGCCAAACCTCCGACGCAGCTTACGCGGCTTCTGATTGGCTGCAGGAAGCTCCTGCAGCCAATAGGAAGCAGTTTTGGGAAGTTGAACTTCCGGTATGGATTCCGTTCGAGAACCAAGGTACAACTGTACTGAAAACCGAAACAAAAAATCAAATCAAATAAAAATAAAATTCATTTCCTCCTCCACACCCTGCCCTCAAATATATTTCGGATTCCTGCAGCCATCCATCTCCTGTTCGTCTGCATGACGATCTGGAAGCGTACAGCTGCCCAGCCATCCATTATAAACCTCTTTCAGCAGAATTGTTCCAGGGTGAGCCTTGGGAACTTGGTTCTGACTACTCCCGTGCATTAAAGAAAAATTGACTGGGTAATACAGCTCACTGAACTATGCATTGCTCGAAGACACTGGGCAGCCCCATCAGATCCTAGTTTATCATTACAGCCTGGCTTCCGAATGCCTCTGGAGTTCCTGAACGCTCGTTAGAAGACACTGTATCTTCATTTATCACCAGGCTCCCGGCAACGTTTCACTTCCAGCCTCCTCGAGAAGCAGACTCATATCCACACATTCCCTGTGAATGAAAACCACATGGCGGAGGCTGCTTTATTGCCGCTCTGCACTCAGGGTTTATTTACAACAATAGCGCTGCTCATTCTTTCGAAGACTAAATTAGCCCCTGCAGATGTTGATATTAAACAACAGCTACTTGGGATAATAAATCAAACGTTGAGTAACGCTCTTGATTGCTAGGTAGGTGAAACGTATTTGCAGCCATAAATTATATTAATTGATCCGCAGACCCAACGCTTCACCCAGGCAGCTTTTGTTGAGCTTGATTCAATAAAGAGCTTTGGAAACAACTGCCACCCAATGGGCCTCTATATTCATCAGGATAAGCAGCCAAGTTTGCAATGGAAGGGGAGAGGGAGCCGTCAGAGCCGTCAGATCCTGGCAGCTTGGTTTCTGCAGCACCACCAAAATTTCCCAGGTTGGGGATCCCTACAAATACCTGGTGGTACATGCAAAATTGGGCTACGTGCAGCAATTTGGTGACTACAAAAAATGTAATGACACAGTATTTGGGGGTGAAGTGATGCAGAGCTTTTACCTTGGGTTTTAATAGGTTTAAAAGGTTTTATTGGTAACCATATATGTAATGTATTTTTGTTAGTGTTTGTCCTTCTGATGCTATGGCCTGTCGGCTACGCAAATAAAGTTTGATTTGATTTGATTGATGCAGAGAGGGGTGTGGAGGTGGCACAACAGTTCACAATAAAGTTGTCACATATACATGTGGTGGGGTAACAGTTATGGGGCTGGCATTTGATTCTGCTATCTGCACCCTGCTAAGTGCAAAGGAGAAATAGTTTCCTTTCTCTGGGATTTATACAATAACTCAAAATTTTGATTTCTAACATATATTAGGACAGGGTTGCCATACGTCTGGGAAATCCAGGGCTTGTCCTGTTTTGGGGGGCCTATATGCACATCCAGGGAGATTTTTACAATTGTAAGCAAATGTCTGGGTTTGGGAGGGGGGGGTTGAGCTCTGCCACACATGGGCGGGTCAAGCTCTATTTTGAGCTTGGCAGCAGTGGCCGGCTGGGGAGGGACAAGCAGGCGATTGCCCCAAATAGCTCAAAGTAAAGTTAATTTAGTTGATTTTGCTCCTGTTCCAGGTACTGACTGGTGTCTTGCAGTGCTTATTCCTAGACTGGTTCCAATGGATTACAAATCCTCTCTCCTTCTTTCACTTTTGATTTTCTGAATTTTGTTCAGATCATATTGCACAGGCGCAACATGATGCAATTCTTCAGTTTGAAACTCGTTTTATTTTCCCTCCATTACCAATTTGTACTAACATTCACATATGTTTGCGTGCCGAGGTAACAAGATGTCCCCCCAATAACTCACACCATACACCATAATTTTGTTTAAGGTTTTTGGCATTAAATTTGGCCACAACTTTATTAAAATACAAATCAAAAGTGAGTGTGGTTGCTTAGTCATTGGTTCCCCAGCCATTTGTCCCCCGCCTGGGACAGATCTGACTCCCTCTAGCCTAGCAGGGGAGCCAGTAAGTAAGCATCCCTTGAGAGAGGACGGGGCAGGGGGCACAAGCCCTTTTTGTCCTCTCCCCAGATGCTCTCCAAGGCTCATGCGCGGTCCTGGCCCCTAGCGGGGATAAACAGACAAACATGTGGAGCCCCAGGATTCCTTTAACGGAATACTTCTATATGGCAGCAGCAATCAAATGAGGGTCAGTCCCAGCCAAAATCTGTACCCCTCGACCAATTTATTTGAACCAATGACTAACCGCCGCAACCTTACAAGTTGTGACTAATTGCAGCATGGTAGGCAAAAGCCACCTGATCCTGGCCAATCAACCAAGTGGCAAAATTCCTACCAGGCCCCTCAATACATGACAGGCGCTGCAAGGTCAGTGCAAGGGCCTAAACATAGCGGAGGGCGGGCGGGAGATTCAATGCGAGCAGCAAAGAGGTGGCACAAATTGCTCCAAAACATCATATACTGCCTTGCTGTCAATCAAGCAATTGCAACAAGCAAAACTCCCTAGCAACATGCATTCCGACCAATCAGATACCAGAGGTCATCCAAGCTGACCCGCCCCCAACAGCCCTGGGTCATCTTGTTAACCCTTCTGCAACCCATGCTTTCTCCTATGGTGAGAACCTGCTTTATTATATCACCACACAGAATGGAAAATGATTGATTCGGTGATCACTTCAAGATTCCTTCATTTCCTCTTATTTCATCCATGTCAATGCTTACCATCGTACACCAGCCATTTATAAGAAGAAAAGATAATCTGAAAAGTGTAGCAATCCTTGGGTTGTGCACATTCTGAAATAAACCTTAAGAATTATTCATATTAAACAGAGTGAAGTCACAGAACAGTAACAGAGCAGGGAAGATCTAGCCCTCTCTACTCTATGTTAAAGGGATGTGGGTGGCACAGTGGTCTGTAAACCACAGAGCCTCTTGGGCTTGCAGATCAGAAGGTCGGCAGTTCGAGTCCCCACGACGGGGTGAGCTCCCGTTGCTCGGTCCCTGCTCTTGCCAACCTAGCAGTTCGAAAGCACGTCAAAGTGCAAGCAGATAAATAGGTACCGCTCCAGCGGGAAGGTAAACCACGTTTCTGTGTATTGCTCTGGTTCTGCAGAAGCGGCTTGGTCATGCTGGCACATGACCCGGAAAAACTGTCTGCGGACAAACGATGGCTCCCTCGGCCAGTAAAGCGAGATGAGCGCCACAACTCCAGAGTCGTTCACGGCTGGACTTAACTGTCAGGGGTCCTTTACCTTACTCTATGTTCATGCAGGAACATACAATTTTGACTGGGGGGTGGGGGTGGGCAAAATCTCGATTTTCTGTCTCACGTATGAAAACACATTAACCTGCCCCCAGCAGTCAGTCCATGCAAAAGCTATTAAAGATAGTTGATTTTGTTTCAATTTAAACATTTTGGTTGAGGAGTTAGGAATTGCTAGCGTTTATTGCCTAAAGCACTTTTTACAGCCAGGTGTCTCCACATCTTCACTTAGCCAAAAGCTGCAGCTCTAATATCTTGTCACCAGCTGCTGTACATATTAATCAGGCCTTTTAAAATGGTCACAGTAGGGAAGCCTGAGATTCAAAAATATGGGGTGTTGATGCATAGCAGTGATACATTACTGTCTTTTGGGAGGAGGCAGATGCAGGATGTTTTCACATGCTAAATGGACTTTGACAGATCTCTGGAACTGGCATGCGGGGAGAGTGTTCCCTCCCACCTTCATTGCTTTAATTATATCTCTTGTCACATTGGTGTGTATGGATGGGGTGGCGGCAGCTGGGTGAGCAACATTTAAAAGCACTGGTCCTGGAAACAAAAGCATTCCGTGTTAGAGAGTTC
The DNA here is from genome assembly GCF_965207765.1 of Zootoca vivipara. Lineage (NCBI taxonomy): Eukaryota > Metazoa > Chordata > Lepidosauria > Squamata > Lacertidae > Zootoca > Zootoca vivipara. Next base: position 17,893,753 of record NC_142590.1, on the reverse strand, counting down.
ACTCTTATTTTCAAATAGGTCTGGTGGAATATGGAGCAGCACAATGGAATATGAAAATGGCCACCTACCTTACCTTCCAAGTCCCGGACTGAAGAATCCGGGACCGGCAGCCGTGTGACACCAGAAGTTGCGTCGACGTAACTTCCGGTGTCGCTTTGCCCTTCTATGGGCACCAAAAATGGCCACCGCCGGCTTCGAAAGTTGCTTGTACGCATGTCAGGAAGTGCATAGGCACAACTTCCGGTGTCACTCCGCCCATCTATGGGCACCAAATATGACCGCCGCCAACACCGGAAGTCACGTCTATGCACTTCCGGACATGCGTAGATGTGACTTTTGAAGCCGCCGCCGGCCATTTTTGGTGCCCATTGAAGGGCAAATCGGAAAAAAAAATGGCTGCCGGCAGGAGAAAATAATGGAGGAAAACGGGAGACGAAGTGATACGGTGGACCACTGGGAAAAGGTAAGTAAAAACGGGGGGTTTCCCGGGGAAAACGGGGTACTTAGCAGTCAGAGGTGGGAGGAGGTTGCGGCCCATCATGTCAGGCTCCAAGAGCCCTGGGAGCAATGTCTATTCAGACAGGCAGCAGTTTGGAAATAACCAGGCTGGCCGCTTAGGAGTTCCCGCCGGCCAGCAATTTGAATTCTGTGGCCAATGTGGCCAGGCCTGGGTTGGGGTCACTGCGAGTGGGACTGCAATAGCATGAACCACATTCCTTTCCCTGCCCCCACAGAATGTGGAAGTATGTGCAGGACTACTGCCTAACAGCGCAGTCCTATTATGTCTACTCAAATGTAAATTATGCTGAGTTACATAGGGCTTACTCAGTGCTATTCTTCTAGAAATAGAGGTGCCGGAACTCACCATGAACACCTCTCTTCTTCTCTTATAATTGGGTTGTCATATTTCAAACAAATAGAAAAGTTTTTAAGCTTTACTTGGCAAAGTTGTTGAGCTGTTTGGGCAAAATTGCAAATAAAACCTCCCTGTTTTGAGCTGTTTATATGGAAAAATGGCAAAAATGGCACCGCTGACATGAGCTGTCATACATCTGGATGTTCACAGACATTTCCTCAATGGCTGTATCTAGAATACTGACGGCTGCAGTATTCTAGATACATCCAGAGAAATCTGGACCTATGGCAAACCCTATCTTATAATGGCAATGGCGCCCACTTGAGAGGTGCCTGAACTGAGTTCTGGCTGCAAAAAAGCCCTGGGCTTACTCCCAATAAAGTGTGTATTTGATTGCATCCTAAATTAGTTCAGGTTCTCCAGTACCCGTAACAAAGGGTATAGCAACAACAAAAAGACCTGTCTCTCTCTTTCAGCTACATGGCAGTGTTTTCTTTCTTCTTATATAACTACATTTCCAATGCTGCATATTTTTATATTAAAAAAGCTTAATTAAATAATGTAGAGAGGTGGAGTTTCAGGTGTTCGGCTCTTCTTCAAATTGATGAAAAGGGTGTACCAGTTGACAAGCACTTGAACTTAAAAGAGAATACATCTTTGATGTCAAGTGTGTCTAAAGGATTCTCAGGAAAAAGTTATATGAAAATGGCCTCACCACCACTCAATCTATTCCCAATAGTTACCTGGCGGTCTGAGTGCTTCAGCGCCATTATAAAAATCTGTCAAGCATTCAAAACCAATTACACACAGGATGTCAAGTGCTGTCATACCAGCTGTCCCCATAAGTCCACAGAGGCTCTTATTGCCCATTTCCAGAGAGAGAGAGAGAGAGAGAGAGAGAGAGAGAGAGAGAGAGAGAGAGAGAGAGAGAGAGAGATTCAACAACATGGTTGTGTTTCTAAGCACTGGTTCAGCGGACGGTGCTAATTTCTAAGCACTAGACCAGTTTTGTGAATGGACTATCACAGATTCAAAACTACAGGTGGAATTTTCAAAAGACCCCAAGTGGAATAAGTTCATATATTTCACTTGCCAGCCACTGAGACAGAGTACGATGTGTTGGACTTGGAGTGAACTTCCTGCTCAGCCAACACACTTGACGGGTGACATTTGGTCTCCCTAACCTATCTGACAGAGTGACTGTAGAGATCAAATGGGATATAAAATCGGTAAGAGTGTGGTTGATCGCCCAAGCATTTGGCTAAAGTTTTGCCCCTCGCAATGGAGCTGTGGATTCAAAAAGGTTGAAAAGCACTGCATTATTTGTACGCAGGGACAGAGCAGGTACAAGAGGCTGTGGAGCTGCTGATCTAGCCTCACAGCCAGGATTGTGTGCTTTCTCCCAGGGATAACTTCTACACAACTGAGTCATGGACTTGCATATGTGTGAATGAGTCCTGTGTCCTTTCCACAGAGTTGTCAATCCTACAGTCAGTGTGGTAAGGTAACCGCTTGATATTGTTTAATGCTTCCTCCAACGCTGTATTTTGCAGATCTCAGTTTGCAGATCGAACGGTGAATAAGTGATATACAGCAAATGGGAACCAGTTCTTCATCTCATCTATATTCAGAATTAATAATACAGAGATTTTAAAGAAACTTTTAACAAATTCACCTGCAGGGTCTGTTTTAATCTCATTTACAATGTAATCAAAATAACTGTGTCATAAAACTCTTAAACGACTGCCACAGCTCTTTATGTATGATCTAATCACAATGTGTGTCATCAGACTGATGTTAGAGGTGACCTGCAAATTGGTAATTATAGGGAACGGGGCACTAAAAGTGGCCTCATTGATTTCAATGGCAGAAATGTTAAATATTGTGGTTTAATGGTTAAATTTGTGTTTTATAGAGAAAACAATACCCATTGCACTTGTTTTCTCCCCTCTCTGCAAAAACCGAGGCTGTTGAAGAGGCAAGAGACCATCTTGGCTGTGAATCCTAGATGATCAGCTGGCCTTCTTCCACCTGACCTTGGGAGGGCAGGGCCCTGACTGACTCCAGCTACAAAAGCTGAGGATGCTGAACAAACTCTTGGACTGGGGGGGGGGGGTTGTTTAAGAGATTTGATGTGTGTGTGTTGCTGTTATTTATATTATTGTTTTCATCTTTACTTTAGAGCTTCTTAGGATTTATGTGGACATTGTTTGTATGGTTGTGTATTTTTGGGTGTTTTACTTATTTCTTTATGATGACATTTGGTATGTTGTAATCATGTGAATTTTTTCATGTATGTATGTTTTGTATTCATGTATTTTGTTCATGTTGTAAGCTGCCTTCAGCATGGTTTGAACTGTGGAAAGGTGGCATACAAATAAAATTATGTACAGTATTTATGTTATTGCCTGTTATCTTTGTCCATGGAGTTTTCTTGGCAGGGATACTGGAGTGGCTTGCCAGTTCCTTCTCCAGGTGGATCACGTTTAGTCAAAACTCTCCACCTGTCCATCTTGGGTGGCCCTGCATGGCATAGATCATAGCTTCTCTGAGTTATTCAAGCCCCTTCACCACGACAAGGCATTGATCCATGAAGGGGTGCTCATTGGAAGGACAGATCATGAAGCTGAGGCTCCAATACTTTGGCCACCTCATGAGAAGAGAAGACTCCCTGGAAAAGACCCTGATGCTGGGAAAGATTGAGGGCACAAGGAGAAGGGGACGACAGAGGACGAGATGGTTGGACAGTGTTACAGAAGCTATGAACATGAGTTTGACCAAACTGTGGGAGGCAGTGGAAGACAGGAGTGCCTGGCGTGCTCTGGTCCATGGGGTCATGAAGAGTCGGACACGACTTAACGACTTAACAACAACAAAATTTATGTTATTTAAATATGATATTTTGCATACCATTTTATAACATGTAGCTATGATTTCAGCTGTTTTTGTTTGCTTTGTTTTAATGTTGCTTTTTATCTATTCAGCATGTTAAAAAGTTTTCAGTGACTGGTAATTTTAATGGTGTGTGTGTGTGTGTGTGTGTGTGTGTGTGTGTAGATGGGAAGAAAGAAAGAAAGAAAGAAAGAAAGAGTATTGAAAGGATAAAAGACCCCAAATCCCACATTAATTAATTAAAGTCTTTGGATTATGCTGTAATGTATTTACCTTCAGATTTTAATTTTATTGGTACTCGAGAACTACCAAGAACATAAAACATAGTCTTCTTAACATTTTCCCTTGGATTTGTACTTCACCTAAGAGATGCATGCTGTGGGGTTCAACTGAATGGGCAAGAGAGTAAATTTTAATGTTAAAAGTGTAATTTCCCCCTTTTTTCAATAAATATGTGCTTTGGTTGAAGGCATTAGGCATTCAATCATCCTCAGCAAACAGATTATACATACTGTGCCCAATTATTCAGGCCTTCTAGATTACAATAAGTAATAGGAAATACCAGGATGTTAATTATCTTTAGATCCAAATGCCACTGTGTTGGAGAATCTCAAGCCACAATGTTAGAAGCAGACTTGGAAATTGGCCAATAGCAGCAAAATTTGTATTGCTAAATACAAAAAGTTTTATTGCTAAAAATTGGCTGGCTGGCAGGGCGAGCGCAGGGCAACAACGCAACAACAATTATAGACTGGTTTAACAGGAGTTAGACCATTGTAACATTGACCCAATTGACAGGGACACCAATCAAATGGGGTCATAGGAAGATTGTCTCTTCCTTTGGATTGACAGATTTCAAGAAAGCATTAATCTGTACAATATTTCACCTGGGCACCATTTTAGGGATCAAAATCCTGGTGATAGCCTGGATTTTCCAGATGTATGGCAGCCCTATGTATTTGGTGATATCAAGAATAGGCAGCATTCAACTCACTTCCAACAATGTATGGATTTGTGTTTGCAGAGTGGAACTTTTCATTGTGTAAGCAAGTGGATGCATAAAAACTGACTCTTTTTGGAATAAAGCAGACCCATTAGATTGATTCAAAACTTCACTTCCAGAACATTCTTAAAAACGAAAACAAAAATTTGTAGATGATACATCCAAACAGCTGTACAATATCTTGTGCATGTCCAGGACAGGCTCAGCATCTTATAATAAATAAAATAACTTATAATCAGAGCTGACAAACATAGCCCCCCTTCTTACAGATTCCATTAGCCCGCATTCCAGCCCCAAGGCTGTGCAGCTCCTTAGAGAGGCATCTTACTTCCACTGATGCCTGAGAACAAAGATTATACCTGCCACCCTTCCAAGATGGCGAATTTGCAATTCAATGGCCTCTCATGTGATCTAAAGTTAAACACTTCGTCAGAGCTAGCAGAGAACATTAACAGTTAATTATCAACTAGTCAGAGCTTAGGGAGCTCTCAGCATGTTGCCCAACGTTAGCCATTCTCCATTTCACTGTCAAGTAAAGGATTATACAAGTTCCTCCAAAACTTTGGAGAAAATTTGGGGAGGGTGTGGGGCATCTAAGGGGAGAACAGGAGTGGAGATGGGGAGTTCCATATAAATCCTTGCACTGATGGAGTGAGCTAGTTGGGTAGTGCCAAATGCATTTTCTTTTAGAAAAAAACAACAAAACTTTTTTTTTACAAAGAAACACCCACAGATGCAAATCTGATTTTTTGCTTGTTAATTAAACCACATTTAAATTACCAAAGTATTTTACAGCATCCCCAAAAAGGGGGAAGAGGAGGTTATATTATTCAGCATTATAATGACCTGACTGGAGAGTGGAAAACACAGTAAGTTAGGAAGCCTTCCAGGTATCTAGTAATGTTTTAGTGCTGTAAGTAATACACCCTGGATTCAGTACATTGCTTGCTGGAGGGCAGCGTACATGATCATCCATTAGAAATATGAAAGTTTAAAGGTATGGTGTCAGTATATTTGAAATTTCGATGTAGCTGTAGGAGGTTTTCATGCTGAAGCCACTCCACCCTGAACTTGTATCTGATTGGGGTTCATCAATGCAGGTTGCAAAAGAATGAGGGGAGGGGGGGGAGAGATGTTTACTTAAAGAATGTGTCCCTTCAGTGACTCCATCAGACCTGGTAAATGTCACTTTCTATCAAAATCACAGTTGCAACACAAAGCAAATGCTCTGGTATCCAAACGAAGAAATTAGAATTTTAGATAATAAAAAGAACCATGTATCTAGGAAGTAAATAGTAAACGTTACACATGAATCCTATGTAACAGGAGGGTGTTTTAGTCAGAATGTATTAATTTTAGAATCTGTTAATTTAGTCCCTGGGCAGCAGGTAGAAACACAACAGAGGGGGGTGGGGTTATGTGCCTTGGATGTAGAAGAGCAACCTGTTCTTCCACAATACAAATTAGAGGACTATCCTGGTGTGCAAACAAACCGTGCCATTGATTCAGAACATATGCCGTATTTACTCGAATATAATGCACACCTTTATTGGCCCAATTACATCGCAAAAATTAGGGTGCGCATTAGATTTCATGATGCATTTACATTCGCCAGCAAATAGTTTTTTGGTTTCAATGTTTTGAAAACTGAGGTGTGCATTAGATTTGTGTAAATATTGGTAGGATGGCCCCATATTTTTTATTCAATTTTCTTTTGGTAAATATTACCATTCCTTGGATGTTTTGCATTGCTTTAAATGTAATTTAATGTAATGTTGTAGCCCCCCCCCCTCTGAGACCTTGTGGTAATTTAATGTAATTTAAATGTAATACAATGTAATTGTTTTAATGTTGTAGCCCCCCACTTCTGAGACCTTATAGTGAAGGGTGTGTGATAATCAATCATCATATCACCACCACTATCACCATCATTATCAGTGCTTTTTTTCAAGAAAAGTAGATGCTGGAACGCACCATGAAGATTTTACAATAAGACATCAGGTGACTTGGGGCAGCCCTGAACAGATGCCGGCCTGACAACAGACGTGTTTAGCAGAGGTGCTAAAAACTAGGGCAAGTTTGCTTAGCTAGGTTGCCCCTGCTTCTGGTGCAAGTCAAATAAATGTGCCCCTGCACCCAGGGCCAGCTCTAAGGTTAGGCTGGGTGGCGCAATGCGCCAGGGTGCCGGGCCGCCAGACAGCCGCGCTCAGAAATCGGGGGGGGGGGGGCGCCGGAGGGATAGTTCACACAACAGCACCAGATATGCTTAAGACGGCCCTGCCTGCACCCCTCATTTTCTAATATTCCAGCAGATGGCTGGGGCAGCTTTGAAGGGCACTTGCAGAAATGTGTGTGTGTGTGCATTGTGTGTGCGCGCAATGGTAGAGGCCTGGCTGGAAAGCTTAAAGCCCGCCACCACTACATGGGAGATGGATTGAAGAAAAGGAAATACAAATTGGTCCCACCCCATAGCTTGACCAATTGCGGCTGGGAGTCATAGATCTTCAAAAAAGTGTAGACTCGCACATCCTGGCCATCTTCCATTTTGACTTGAAATGTTCATTTTGGGGTTACCAGAAGTAAAGGCAAGAAGCAGGCTGAGGGAGTGCCTAAGAATAAGAATAAGAATAGGTAAAAGGTAAAGGACCCCTGATGGTTAAGTCCAGTCAAAGGCGACTATGGGGTTGCAGCGCTCATCTCGCTTTCAGGCCAAGGGAGCAAGCATTTGTCCACAGACAGCTTTCCGGGTCATGTGGCCAGCAGGACTAAACCACTTCTGGCGCAACGAAACATTGTGACGGAAACCAGAGCACACGGAAACACCATTTACCTTCCCGCCACAGCGGAACCTATTTATCTACTTGCACTGGCATGCTTTCAAACTGCTAGGTTGGCAGGAGCTGGGACAGAGCAACAGGAGCTGGCACCCCGTTGTGGGGATTCGAACCGCCGACCTTTTGATCAGCAAGCCCAAGAGACTCAGTGGTTTAGACCACAGTGCCACCCACGTCTTGCCTTCACTAAGCTCAAGGTTCCCGGGGAGACAGGTTTAAAGTGTAATGCTTACTTGAGGGGCCAAGTCACATCTACAATGGCAGAACTGGGGCAACTTGGGGCCTCTAGATGTTGCTGGACAACAGCTCCCATCAACCCTAGGAGGCATGGCAGATACGATGGGAGTTGTAGTTCAGCAACCTCTGCAGGGGCAAAGGTTCCTTAAACCTGCACTAGGGCACCCCTGTGCTAAGAGGCCCCTGAAGTTTGGCTCTGGTCCCCATCATTACCCTTCAATGCACACCTGAAGAAGACTGGGATGGTGAGCATCACGTACAACGGAAATACAACATTCACCATCCTCTATCCTGTAGGCTTCTTAATATTTAATCGGTTAATGTACTCTGGTGATTTAGACTTGATATAACTGAAATGTGTGTTTTCGGGATGACAGAGCTATAAGCTACTAAACCAGAAATGCTAGTCTTTTAATTCTCCTCCACCATCTGTAATGGAGTGGTAGTCTGGCAACAGAATTGTGACTGAGAAACCATTCCTCCGAGGCCATTCACCATTTGTGTCAGTGTTCAATACAGTATAATATTATTCCCTAGATTATAATGGGGTTTCGTTGCTTAGCAACAGGTTCTACATGTGTGGTGGAGAGGCACCTTCTAATTTAGATATAGGTTCAAAATAATATCATTAGCAAATACAAATAATCGTCGATGCTATTGCCAAAGACCCAGAAGCAGAGAAGAATTTTTAAAAATGCAAACTAATCCTTAGCGTGTGGCACATAAGAAGTGGAGGTGCTAACCTTTTGAATTTAACGACACCTGACAGAACAATGGACCTGAAAGAGGGCAACCCAAACACACTGAGTGGATTACACACATACAAACACACACGACAAAACTTGCGGTGATAATATCAGTGTTGAGGATGGTAGCTCAAAGTTTCATGCTGAAAATAGGATGTGACAGATTGAATATAAGATAAAAAACAATATAATACAGTGGTGCCTCGCTTAACGAATGCCCTGCTTAACGAAATTTCCGCTTAACGAAAGGATTTTTCGAGCGGAGGTTGCCTCGCTAGACAAATTCGTTTTACGAAAAAATTCGTCTAGCGAATCGCGGTTTCCCATAGGAATGCATTGAAATTCAATTAATGCGTTCCTATGGGCAAAAAAAAAAAAAAAACCCAAAAAATTTCAATGCATTCCTATGGGATTCGCTAGACTAATTTTTCGTTATAAGAAAAGACCCGTGGAATGAATTAAATTCGTCTAGCGAGGCACCACTGTACATTCCTCGTGCTCAGTTCCTGTTAGTACGCGTGCAGCCTCTCCTTAATGGCCACAGCTATTTATTTATTTGTTTATTCTTTATTTATAAAATATATACTGCTGTATCACCAAAATGTATCAAAGCACTTTACAACAGTAAAAAATAAGATAAAACCAGACAATAAAAGCACATAATGTTAAAAACAGGTTTAAAAACAGCGAAGCTAAAAACAAAGATTGGTAACCCATTGTGAGAGTTGCACTCTTAACTTCCTGCATAGGCCTGACAGAATATAAAAGTTTCCACGATGTATTCTGAACATAGGAGAGGTACACTGTGTTTCTCTCTCTCTGAGCAAGCATTGTGGTGGCTGATATAGATGCCAACAAGATTTTGTGGCCTTGCCTTTGTTTCTGCCCTTTTCGTGTTGTATGCCTCACACATCAAATGGCAGCCATTTTGTGCCTGCTACCCATGATACATTCTAAATAAATTCCAAATTTGCGCACTGCACCCTCCCCTACTGGCCGTGTTCAAGGTCTTGCTCTCTATATAATGCCCTGAACAACTTGAAAACAGGGTATCTGAAAGACTGTCTATACAGCTGTGAGATCATTTCAATCACCTGGGAAATTTCTACTTGTGGTACCACACCCTACAGAATGTCATAGGGTGCACACCCTACAACATTTCTCCAATGAAAATAGGGACATCCCATTCCATAATGAAATTTTACTATTTATATCCCTTGCCATATTTCAAAAAGTAAAATTCCTGACACCCACAAAATTGTTGAGCTTTGTTTGGGAACAAACCCAAATTGTTGAGTTTTGAGAGCTGTTTCCACTGGTTTTTTTCCATCGCATTTCCGGGTTTTCCCTGAAATGTTGCCAATTTGGCAAAATTCCCTGCTGACACCATTTCTACACCAGAAAACCAGGACATGTCAGGAATTTTCCTGACATATGGCAAGCCTACCAACATATACAAAAGCACAATAAAACATTAAATATTTTTTAAAAGCTTCCTACACAGGATTGCCTTCAGATGGCTCAGTGGTCAGATAACTCCATACCCTCCAACATTCCTGCAATGAAAATAGGGATGTCCTAAGGAAAAGCAGAACATTCTGGGATCAAGTCAGAAACTGGGACGGCTTCTCTAAATTAGGAACGTTCCTGAAATATGGGGACACTTGGAGGGTCTGAGGGTGGTGACCTGAAAATGTCATTTTCTGTTATTTCTTATGGAATGTCTTTCCCTTTGCTATACATGAAGTAGCAACCATCAGTTGCTTCAAACAACTTGTCTTTTTTGTTCAGGATTTCCCTGATCCATAAGATCAGGCCCTGTTTTATGGTTTACATGTCTGGATTTGTGTGGATTCCTGTTTTGTTCTTATGTGTGTTTATACTGTTTTTTTGGTTTTATGCTTTATTTTCTCCTTAATGATATTATTTCTTAATATCAACTTAAACATTTTGAAAATATTAAGTTTGTGAATGAATAAATGATTGCAGCCAATTCACAGCTAAATGTGCACATAAGTAATATGAGGAATGAGTTCAGTCCCAGTTAAGAAGCTTGCAGCCCTGTTCCTAACCAACTGTAGTTAATTTAAGGCATTCCAATAGTCAAAACAATGAGAATCAAGCTAGATATGCTATGAGGAAATCTGTGGTTGGTTTTTCCAAAAAGGGAGGAGAAGGGGAGAGAATTGAATCAACACCGTCCAGTCTGAATTGCCTGCCCAAAAGCTGTGTTTTGCCCCATGGGTGAGTAAGACAGAGGTTGCATAGTAGCAGAATTTCCCTCCTCCACTACAAGGCAAACATGAGTTTTGGTATCTAAAATTGGAAAAATAATAATGAGGAGTCATGATAACAGCAGATAATTGCAATTACATCCAACTATACAAAGTTAATAAAATGACTCAAATGCTGCAAAGGATGAACTTGGAAAAAATGTGTCTGGTTTTAGCTCCTACCCCCCACAGTCACCTCTGCATGCACACTTTTCTTTCTCTAGTATCAACATACATTGAGACATTCATTTGCTTGCAAAATGTACTGCACACGAAAAGCAAAGAGCTGGAAGGGAAAGCGTAGTTTTTATGTCCTTGCTTCAATGTTTTCTCCAGAAATTCCCAGCAATTTCCCCAAATACTTAAATACCACAAGAGTTTTCATATTATATATATATATATATATATATATATATATATATATATATATATCATACACACAGGAAGAATATGATTCCTATGTATCTAGGGAATAATGCCCTACTTGATTTTTCATTTTTTTTAAGAGAAAGTCAGTATTCTCACACCCTCCTCTGTGAAAAACTAAACAAAGTAAAGAAGCTTAGGATGAGCGAAGATAAATTTTTTTTTAATCGGAATCATTTAGTTTTGTCAGGATTATAAAGAACAGATTTAGAGAATGTAGCTTGGCAGGGAGAGAGGGAAGAGAGAGAACAAAAGCAAAAGTGGACATCAGGTCTGCCTGGCTAGTGAGCTTCTAGCCATGTATGGTGATCACCAGGGGTTCTGGTTTTGCTGCGTCCTTCTTTGAAAATACTGAACTGGAGGGAATGATATCAAGCATCTGAAAGGTTCAAAACATGGTTGGTGGTCATTTTTTGGTAAGATGGGCCAGAAATTGTGAAAATAATCTGACAACTGGTCCACAACTTCCATCAGAAACCCTGATGGATTTATTTAAAGCACAAGCATTGGCCATAGCATGCCTCCATGTTCCTAGCACGAGTTCTTCCGCATCTTCCAGTAAGTTCTCCAAGAGTTTTCTTTTGCCTGACAAATTGATGCCAGCTGCAACCATCTGAGGCAATAGGAGAACATTGTTCAAGAACAATTCAGGCTATTGGTTCATCTCGCCCAGGGCTCTACTCCAACCAGTAGCGATCCTCAAAGGTGTCCAGCAGTGGTCTCAAGGAACAGGAGAAGCTGCCCCATGCCAAGTCGGACCAGTTGTTCACCTAGCTCAGTACTGTGTACACCGCAGGTAGCCAATTTGATATACTCCAGATATTGTTGGACTTTAACTCCTGTCAGCCCCAACCAACATGGCCAATGATCAGTGATAGTTCAAAAACATCTGGAGGACACCACATTTGTTATCCCTGACCTACACTGACTGGTAGCACCTCCCCAGGGATTCAGTCCTCCATGAGTCAACCCTTGTGTACACCGTCAGGTTCATTTCTCTTTGCTCCACTTTTAATTCAGCCTAATTTTCCTACTCAAGGAACATAACATTTAACTTTCTACTGTTCCCCAGCATTTACAACCAACATTTTCTTGCTCCTCATAAAATTATCTCCCCAGTTCTTACCCCTTGCCTGGCTTCTGATATTGCCCTGTGATTCTGGCTCCCTAAATCAGCCTCCATCAGTTCATACCCAGAAACGGCTGTGTTCCAGTTCAATAATTTTTTTATTTGTTTAAAGCCAATTGTCATCACAAAAGTAGGGATCAGAAACATAGATAGTGCGCAAGTGCCACTTAAACTTATCCTGATCTTCCAGGTTGCAAAACTGATGTTGCCAAGGTACCAACTACTCTCAGGTTTCTTAGACAGCCCAGAGAAATGAGTGGTGAGCTGAAATCTATGTATCGTTTTAATGAATCATCCTGGTGTTCAATAATAAAGCAGTATACGTTTACAAAGCACACCTCACACAAAGATCTCATAAGATTACATGAAGATGTCTTAATACAGTGTGACATACACATTTTACAGATGGTGTGCCTAAGGCAAATACAGTTGAGTGAATAGTTCTAAGGAGCTTTTCATAGCAGAGCTGGAAGAAATGTTACATTTCAGCTCCCTAGTTTTCCAACTTATCAACTAGAAATATTTAATAGAGTAACAAATAGCCATGCTTCTACAAAACACCAGATAATCCAACAGTCAGAGTCTATTTTCTAGCACCAGCTGCTCTTTGATTGCCAAACACATTCATTGGACAATGGGAGATGTCTGACAAGGATCCGATGGAATGGAAATAAACTTTTGCTCAAAACTACTGAAAACTCAACTGCAACCTGCTCTAATGATCAAAATATCTCACTAGAGCATTTTCCCTTCTGTCCTATTTGTTGCAGGTAACATGGACCTGTCAACCTGAAGGCAATTTCAGAAGAACTTACTGGATACAAGGCAAGTGCAGATTTCAAACAGGGGATGCACTAACAAGTACAACTTCTAATGACTTTAGTTTCCTTTATGAAGACAAATACCACAACCTTAAGTTTTAGCAAGGAGACAGGACCACCCCAAAGGTGCTGTGAGGAAGGATTAATGACTGTCTTTTATAGGGGAGGTAGAACATCGTGGCTAGCAGTTGCCTTGTTTTCCTTGAATTTGTCTAATCCTTTTTTTAAAAAAATCCACCCTAGTTGGTGGCCATTACTACGTCTTGTGGTAGCAAATTCCATAGTTTAACTGTTTTCTTTTGTCTGTCCAGAATTTTCTAGCTCTTAACTTCATTAGATTCATTTGTAGAGACACACCCCATACACACACCAGAAGTCTCTGCAGCATTCACACACACACACACACACACACACACACACACACACACACACCATTGATAAGGCAATAATTTCGCTGCTAACCATATAAGCTTAATGTAGAAAATATAATACATTCAAGTTTAACCTATCAATGAAAGTTCATATTCTCACACCCCCAAATCATAAAAGAAAGCATTCCAATCAGGAGTGAACACCATTTACAGTCTCTCATAATACTGAAATATTTCCCAGCTATAATTTTCACATTCACTTCTCTCAAAGAAGAAAATAAGGAGAAGGCTTAGAATAGTTGTGGATAAAACCATTTCAGACCCTCCCTCCCCTGCCCTTTGTAAATGGGAAGTCATTCAACACAGCTGGGTTTTTGCATAGTGCAAATTAATAAAATGGAACAAACCAGGCCTACATAAATCAAACTTTTAGATTAAAGGATTTTACCGAATGAATAGTCTCTCTCTCTCTCTCTCTCTCTCTCTCTCTCTCTCTCTCTCTCTCTCTCTCTCTCTCTCTCTCTCTCTCTCTCTCTCTCTATATATATATATATATATATATATATATATATATATAAGTGCAGGAAAGCTCTTCGTATCATGAATGCTACACTTTGGAGCAACTGAAAGAAAGGAGGGGGAAAACATTTCACTGATTAAAAGTTTGAGGATTAATCTATTTGATGTAGTTGTCATATTTTTCACAGTTCTGGCAGAGGGAGGATTTAGCTCCAACAAAAGCTTTTTGTCCTGCTCATAATAGATCAAAAGGAAACATTGGGAGGGGAGGATTGCATGCTTTGTCCCCCCCCCCAACCTTTCAGCTCTGTTTGTAAAGGTAACTTGGAGTCAATAGACTCCCAAATCATGTAGCACTTAACTCGAAAGGTTGTTTCAATTAAATTTATGAAGGAAAGACAATGTCAGTGCAAACTAGTGCCTTGCTGAAAATTTCTCTTGTACCCACCCCCAACTACAGTATACTCCTAGAACTAATGAGAAAAATAATTCGCATTTCAAATGGAGAGAGGAAATTTTGGTGAAATTCTCATGGTGGAGGAGGGAGGAAGAAACGAGGAAAAATACAATCCACTATTCCCCCCACACCTGCAGTTAAAACCAAGGCTCCCCCCTCCCCACAGCCGGACTCATCAGATCCCAGTTCCAGGACCTCTCAGGTGGGTGCCAGTGCCATTCTAAGAGAATGAGGGAGGTGTTCATGGTGAGTTACGGCACCTCTTTTTCTAGAAAAATGGCACTGGTTAAAACACTTGAGGCAAGGGTGTGTGTGTGTGTGTGTGTGTGTGTGTAATCTCCTAGCATTCCAGAGTGGGTTGGAGTGAAGCAAGAGTGAGTGAGATAAAATCGTTTCACAGGTCAGATCTCATCCAATAGTGGTCAACCCAGCTCCCATTAATCTCATGCTAGATTCTGCCAATAGACCCTTAACCTGATACCTCTTAATTATTGTCATGGCCAAACTTCACGGTTTGGGTTTTTTTCAGTTTGCTAGTTGCCTCTGATCTCTATTTGATGCAGGAGCATCATCTATTTGATACACTCACACAAACACTGGTGCACGTGTAGAGACAACTTGTGCCTGTGTTCAGTGCAATATGTGAACAAGCCTGTAGGCTTGTTCACATATTGCACTGAACACAGGCACAAGTTGTCTCTACACGTGCACCAGTGTTTGTGTGAGTGTACACTTGTAGATTTGTACAGCTCAGCTAATATGTACACCAGTACAGAGAGGGTACACTTGGTGAATGTTAACGGGACCAGTGGTCAGGAGTGATGGGAGTTGTAGTCTCAAAACATATGGAGGGCCAAGTTTGTCTGTGCCTGTAATAATAATAATAATAATAATAATAATAATAATAATAATAATAATAATATATTATTTATACCCCACCCATCTGACCGGGTTCCCCCAGCCACTCTGGGCGGCTTCCAACGAAATATTAAAATACAGAAATCCATCAAACATTAAAAGCTTCCCTAAACAGGGCTGCCTTGTTATATGGAAATAATATACTATTGTGCGGCTCAACAATTTGTGTACACAGGTATACAGATTGTAGTACACTTTGAATGTAGCATGTGATTCCCCCCCTCCCCCCCCCTGTGCTAAATGTTACTGTTAGGTCTCAGTTGCCATCTGGTTTCCCCTTTTATAAACTGACTCATGCCTTGCTTCAGACTTGATCTCATCATTGTCACTGAATTTATAGCCAGGACCTATAGATGGAATTCTGACAGGAAGTGTTGACAGAGTATGTATGGCCCAAAAGATTTCAGCGAAATTGTTCTCTAGGTTATGAAAAGCAAAAAAAGCATAAATGAAAGATAAGGAAAAGGAAAGGGGGGTATCATTCTTTGTGTCTAAATGAGAAGCAAGGTTTCTCTTTACACTTAAGGGATGATCACTTAAATGGCTCAGAACCGCAATACCTCAAGGACCGCCTCTTTCCATATGAACCTACCAGAGATCATCTTCTGAGGCCCTCCTTTGTGTGCCTCCTGCTTGAGAGGTCCAGAGGGTGGCAACACTAGAACAGGGCCTTCTCTGCAGTGGCTCCCCATCTGTGGAATGCTCTCCCCAGCGAAGTTCACCTGGCACTAGGCACTAGGCAAAAAACATTCCTTTTTAACCAGGCCTTTGGTTGATCTGATTTACATCCCATGGCCTTTTAGAATGTGTGGGTTTTTTTTATGGGGAGGCGGGCTATTGGGTTATTGCTTTTATTTTTATGTGTATTTTGTGGTTTTATATCTTGAGTTTATTCTGGGAACCGCCTTGAGACCGCCGCGTATAGGGGGTATATAAATTCAATTAATAATAATAATAATAATAATAATAATAATAATAATAATTGTGTGAGAAGATTACCAGCACCTCCTAGTCCCAACGCCAGCACAGATGCATGGGCTACCCACATCCCTCTAGTCAGTCCTTTTTTTCTGGGGGGACCATACCCCTAAACATTTTGTGAACCTTTGTAGTTCTGTCCATTTGCTGTATTTATTTTTCCCAATTTGAACTATAAAATGGTGATTTTCTGCATCACAGGGAGGAGAGGCCAGTTGCTTAAATAGGAGGTGAAATGAGAGTACCCCTAAACATTTTTTAAGAAAAAAAGCACTGCCTCTAGTCACAACAGGTACTGGAGTAATAAGAATGAGTCCTGCACATATAGTTTATGTTCATAGAGCTAAAAGGTGTGCAACTCCTATGTTGTTTGGAATGTGGGGGGTCATTTGGGTTTCCTAAACATACTCTTTGCTGTACCATTTTCGATGCCTGCATAAAACATTTTTGTCTGTGCAAGCCTACTGAGACATGCAATTTTATGATGTATATTTGTTCTTAAATCTTGTTCTTTGAACTTGTTGAATTTATCTATAGCTGGATGGTTTTATTATGTCCACTTATTATTTAATGGCATCCATTTCAAGAAGGGTGAAAGGGAGAAAGCTTTTCTCTTTATTTTTATTTTATTTCACAAGGTTTAAATACCACTTGAATTTAATAAAACCTCAAAAAAGTTTCAAATAATGAGTGATCATTCTCCAAGCTCATTCTCTTAATAGCCATTTCATTATTTCATATTAAAAAGTCACTATCTCAATTGAAAACAACAGCCAGAATACACTGGCTTTTTATTCCAGTTTAATCTCAACTTGGTCAAAAGCAGGCCTTTGAACCTTTGAATTTTTCTCCATCTTCTTCTCTGCTCCTCTTCATTGAAATGAAAAGGTGTCCTTACCTGTATACATAATTATAAGTAAAGAAAATTTGGCTTCCTTTTCTAGCACTGATAGGTAGGAAACTGCACCCACACTGGCTCCTCCATATTTTTACATCTATTTCCCACTGGAGCAAAGATTTCACCCAAAGCACTGAAGAATGCTAGTTAGCTTCCCATTATTTAACGGTAAGACATCGTTAAATTTCCAGCCTGGCATCCAGATGATATTAGCTTATTAAAAATATCACCTGGGAATCGAAGGAAAATCCATTTTATCTGACGTTGATGGATTAGGGTTAAAATAAATGAATTAGCCACAGTACAGATAATTACTTTCATCACTGCCATTACCTGACATTGAATATTTCCTAGCAAATCTCATGTTGAATATTAGTTTCTAACTTCCCTTACCAAACAGATGGTCTTTCTCCAGTGAAAGAATATGTGCTAGAGAGATAGAGGGTGATAGGGGAGGACAGAAAGTGGTTTTAAACCTGATAATGCAAATTGCAAAACTGCACAGCGATGGAAAATTCAGTTTAAATCTGAATAGTTTATTTCCTGGTAAAGTGCACTGAGTTACATCATACTGAAAAGCAGAGGTCTTCTGCTCCCCAGCCAGAGCATCTGAAAATGTGTCCTGCTCATGGACTTCCCATCAATAACTGGTTCACCACAGAAATGCTAGATTAGATGAGCCTTTGATTTAATCCAGCAGAGATCTTCTTTTGATGTTTTTATTCACAATTCTTTTTCAGATGTCTGTTTAACTGGGCAAAAATACAGCAGGAAGAAGAGAAGAGAATGGAAATGAATAGTCTTGGTTAAAAGAAAAGAGAGAGGTAGACATAGGAACGATTTAAACATAAAGGTAAAGGCAAAAGGTAAAGGACCCCTGGACAGTTCAGTCCCATCAAAGGTGGCGACTATGGGGTTGTGGCGCTCATCTCGATTCAGGCCAAGGGAGCCAGTGTTTCTCCACAGACAGCTTTCCGGGCCATGTGGCCAGCATGACTAAGTCGCTTCTGGTACAACAGGACACCGTGACGGAAATCAGAGCGCATGGAAACACTGTTTACCTTCCCACCACAGCGGAACCTATTTATCTACTTGCACTGGCATGCTTTCGAACTGCTAGGTTGGCAGGAGCTGGTACAGAGCAATGGGAACTCACCCCGTCACAGGAATTCGAACCGCCAACTCTGATTGGCAAGCCCAAAAGGATCAGTGGTTTAAACCACAGCGCCACCCGCGTAAAGACACCACCTTGGTACTGTGTGGCAGCAGCTCTATATAGAGGCTGCATCAGATGCTCTTGCCAGAGGTCAGACAGGTAACTTGAAGGAAATCAGGGCAAAGGTAGGTACGAAGTAATCAGGCCTCTTCCACAGCAAAAAATAAAATGAAAATCACTTGGACTGAGGAAGTCAGTGATGTTTTCTGGTTCCACTTGACTGTTCCTACAGAGTAGCCATTTTCAGTCAATAAAATCAGAATGGTTTAGAATCCTCTTGTGTTGCGAATCCAGTTTACAGTGTAGGGCCTACTGCATAATCTGAATTCCCGTGCCAAAAGGCTTATGAATCATTGCGAATTTATAGACTGAAATTGCCAACAGTATATCCTTCCAGCCAGTCGTCCCAGTGATGAAGGCCGGTACCAGAGAGTCCGTTTTACAGTGCCTGATCTGCAAGACTACAGGCTTTTTGCTCCATGGGTGGTTGACAGGCTTTAACATTTTCAAGCTGATTATTATTATGTGAAAGGTAGCTGCTCGTGTGGGGATTCTTCGCGAGACTGGGCCAATGCACGTGGCTAAACTGCTCAAATACATTATGAGCCCCACAGAGAGCCACCAACATGCAGAAGAAGCCTGGTTTTAAAAGCAGGCGGCAAACTCAGGTTGCTTCCAGGTGACCTGCTTAATGAGCATTAAACCTGATTTATTTGCCCAATAAATAAATAAATAAATAAGGGTGCTAGACAATGTCAGATATCTATTGAGCATCCATTCTTATTTGCTGGTAGGTGGTTTTTACTGTTACATCCCACTGCCCATCCCAAAGGTTGCAATGGCAAAAAGTGTTTTTGTAGCACAAGAGCTCCAGAGTAACTCTAATTGCACTACCTGAATTTGCCAGTTTGTGTTGGTATCCCCCCCCCAAAAAAATGGTGACCATCTGGAAGCACCTTTAACAAAGCGATCTTAGAAATGTGTGAATTTTTCAAAATTGCTTCTAGTTCTTTTCTTTATAGTTCCCTTCTACCTTCAAATGGAAATATAGGCCAAGTTCCAAAGTGATATTTAGGCTTACACAAGCGTGATGATTCTGTGCCTAGTAGAATTTTCAAGTCTTTACTTCTTTAAACAGCCAGCTCTCATGAGACATATCATAAAATGTTTTTGAAACTTACCTCAGTATTTTTATGCAGAGGTGGAGATGTTCTTTGGGGAGCAGAACTGCAACCTTTTCATGTGCTCATGGAATTATTTGTGTGGTTCTTTGGCAGCTAGTTATTCATTAGAACACTGGGCCATTTTTTAAAAACAGAGTTTTGATGAAGTATCTACTAGATGAAAGAAAATGATAGAAAATGAGACACATCCCATTTCAAGGCAAAATTGCTCTTCCTTTATTTAGGTTGATGTATAAATTAAAGAAGCATCTGGATTTTCTAAAAAGAGAGAAA
Organism: Zootoca vivipara; assembly: GCF_965207765.1. Taxonomy (NCBI): domain Eukaryota; kingdom Metazoa; phylum Chordata; class Lepidosauria; order Squamata; family Lacertidae; genus Zootoca; species Zootoca vivipara. The sequence goes on along the minus strand of NC_142590.1, from coordinate 17,873,722 downwards.
TAAATCAGATGTACCATTTGTTTGCATTGAGCTGGTGGAGTTTTGCCGTATTTTATTTTTTCATTCAGTTCAAGAAATCTCCATTTAGTAATTTAAAAAATAGGAAGCGTATCTGTTATAGTCATCATTATGAATGTGGTACGGATGACATTGCTAAGTTACAAATATGAATGAAAAGTGAGGGTGCAGTTAGAAGAAACTGATTCTTCCAGGTTGAAGACGGACTCCAACTCCTCTGAACTCTACTTGCTAGTTAGAAATGTATTTATTCACAGAAATAGCCCAGTTCAATCCTAAAAGTTGAGTTCAATTATTAACAAATCAAGAAAATCTTTTTAAAAAAATACTGTAGTAGTACAACAAAAGCCCTCTGCTTACTCATGGCCCATGAAAAGCCCAGAGATCCCATGGTTCTGAAAGATACCTGGCTTTTAGCAATTTCCCAACATGAATGAGTTTCATAGCTTTGAGCAAGCTACAATTAGAACTTCATGTTATGACGAATAGATACTTCTCTCTGAACATGGGTTGGGTTTGCTGCCTCTTATAAAGGGGCCGGAAAGGAATTGATACCAAGATTCCAGTCTTTGCTGACAACCACAAATTTTTGTATTGCACAACTCAACTCTCTGGATTGGAGTAAGTTAAACCTATGTCCCTTTGAAGTCCCTTCCAACTCCACCATTCTATGATTCTATGAAGTCAATAAATAATAGATCCAAATGGGTTAACATTTAATGAAGAATAAAATGGCCTCATGCTCTTTGTACAAGTTGTCCCACCCGCTTAGCTGTGGCCTACTTTCCATCTTCCTTCCCACTTCCTTTGTTGTTTAGTCGTTTAGTCGTGTCCGACTCTTCGTGACCCCATGGACCAGAGCACGCCAGGCACTCCTGTCTTGCACTGCCTCCCGCAGTTTGGTCAAACTCATGTTCGTAGCTTCGAGAACACTGTCCAACCATCTTGTCCTCTGTCGTCCCCTTCTCCTAGTGCCCTCAATCTTTCCCAACATCAGGGTCTTTTCCAAGGATTCTTCTCTTCTCATGAGGTGGCCAAAGTATTGGAGCCTCAGCTTCACGATCTGTCCTTCCAGGGAGCACTCAGGGCTGATTTCCTTAAGAATGGATAGGTTTGATCTTCTTGCAGTCCATGGGACTCTCAAGAGTCTCCTCCAGCACCACAACTCAAAAGCATCAATTCTTCGGCGATCAGCCTTCTTTATGGTCCAACTCTCACTTCCATACATCACTACTGGGAAAACCATAGCTTTAACTATACGGACCTTTGTCGGCAAGGTGATGTCTCTGCTTTTTAAGATGCTGTCTAGGTTTGTCATTGCTTTTCTCCCAAGAAGCAGGCGTCTTTTAATTTCGTGACTGCTGTCACCATCTGCAGTGATCAAGGAGCCCAAGAAAGTAAAATCTCTCACTGCCTCCATTTCTTCCCCTTCTATTTGCCAGGAGGTGATGGGACCAGTGGCCATGATCTTGGTTTTTTTGATGTTGAGCTTCAGACCATATTTTGCGCTCTCCTCTTTCACCCTCATTAAAAGGTTCTTTAATTCCTCCTCGCTTTCTGCCATCAAGGTTGTGTCATCTGCATATCTGAGGTTGTTGATATTTCTTCCAGCAATCTTAATTCCGGCTTGGGATTCATCTAGTCCAGCCTTTCGCATGATGAATTCTGCATATAAGTTAAATAAGCAGGGAGACAATATACAACCTTGTCGTACTCCTTTCCCAATTTTGAACCAATCAGTTGTTCCATATCCAGTTCTAACTGTAGCTTCTTGTCCCACATAGAGATTTCTCAGGAGACATATGAGGTGATCAGGCACTCCCATTTCTTTAAGAACTTGCCATAGTTTGCTGTGGTCGACACAGTCAAAGGCTTTTGCATAGTCAATGAAGCAGAAGTAGACGTTTTTCTGGAACTCTCTAGCTTTCTCCATAATCCAGCGCATGTTTGCTATTTGGTCTCTGGTTCCTCTGCCCTTTCGAAATCCAGCTTGCACTTCTGGGAGTTCTCGGTCCACATACTGCCTAAGCCTGCCTTGTAGAATTTTAAGCATAACCTTGCTAGCGTGTGAAATGAGCGCAATTGTGCGGTAGTTGCAGCATTCTTTGGCACTGCCCTTCTTTGGAATTGGGATGTAGACTGATCTTCTCCAATCCTCTGGCCATTGCTGAGTTTTCCAAACTTGCTGGCATATTGGGTGTAGCACCTTAACAGCATCATCTTTTAAAATTTTAAACAGTTCAGCTGGAATATCATCACTTCCACTGGCCTTGTTATTAGCAATGCTTTCTAAGGCCCATTTGACTTCACTCTCCAAGATGTCTGGCTCAAGGTCAGCAACCACACTACCTGAGGTGTAAGAGACCTCCATATCTTTCTGGTATAATTCCTCTGTGTATTCTTGCCACCTCTTCTTGATGTCTTCTGCTTCTGTTAGGTCCTTACCACTTTTGTCCTTGATTATGGTAATCTTTGTACGAAATGTTCCTTTCATATCTCCAATTTTCTTGAACAGATCTCTGGTTTTCCCCATTCTATTGTTTTCCTCTATTTCTTTGCATTGCTCATTTAAGAAGACCCTCTTGTCTCTCCTTGCTGTTTTTTGGAAATCTGCATTCAGTTTCCTGTATCTTTCCCTATCTCCCTTGCATTTTGCTTGCCTCCTCTCCTCCGCTATTTGTAAGGCCTCGTTGGACAGCCATTTTGCTTTCTTGCATTTCCTTTTCCTTGGGATGGTTTTCATTGCTGCCTCCTGTATAATGTTACGAGCCTCCATCCATAGTTCTTCAGGCACTCTGTCCACCAAATCTAAATCCTTAAACCTGTTCCTCACTTCCACTGTGTATTCATAAGGGATTTGATTCAGATTGTATCTTCCTGGCCCAGTGGTTTTTCCTACTTTCTTCAGTTTAAGCTGGAATTTTGCTATAAGAAGCTGATGATCTGAGTTACAGTCAGCTCCAGGTCTTGTTTTTGCTGACTGTATAGAGCTTCTCCATCTTTGGCTGCAGAGAATATAATCAATCTGATTTCGATGCTGCCCATTTGGTGATATCCATGTGTAGAGTCGTCTCTTGTGTTGTTGGAATAGAGTGTTTGTGATGACCAGCTTGTTCTCTTGACAGAACTCTATTAGCCTTTGCCCTGCTTCATTTTGAACTCCAAGGCCAAACTTGCCAGTTGTTCCTTTTATCTCTTGATTCCCTACTTTAGCATTCCAGTCCCCTGTAATGAGAAGAACATCCTTCTTTGGTGTCATTTCTAGAAGGTGTTGTAGGTCTTCATAGAATTGGTCAATTTCACTTTCTTCAGCACCGGTAGTTGGTGCATAAACTTGGATTACTGTGATGTTAAAAGGTCTGCCTTGGATTCGTATCGAGATCATTCTGTCATTTTTGAGATTGCATCCCATTACAGCTTTTGCCACTCTTTTGTTGACTATGAGGGCCACTCCATTTCTGCTACAGGATTCTTGCCCACAGTAGTAGATATGATAGTCATCCGAACTGAATTCGCCCATTCCCTTCCATTTTAGTTCACTGATGCCTAGGATGTCGATATTTATTCTTGTCATCTCATTTTTGACCACATCCAGCTTACCTCCACTCATGGTTCTTACATTCCAGGTTCCTATGCAATATTTTTCTTTACAGCATCGGACTTTCCTTTCGCTTCCAGGCATATCCGCAACTGAGCGTCCTTTCGGCTTTGGCCCAGCCGCTTCATCAGCTCTGAATCTACTTGTACTTGTCCTCCGCTCTTCCTCAGTAGCATGTTGGACGCCTTCCGACCTGAGGGGCTCATCTTCCAGCGTCATAACTTTTATATGCCTGTTGTCTTTGTCCATGGAGTTTTCTTGGCAGGGATACTGGAGTGGCTTGCCAGTTCCTTCTCCAGGTGGATCACGTTTAGTCAAAACTCTCCACTATGACCTGTCCATCTTGGGTGGCCCTGCATGGCATAGCTCATAGCTTCTCTGAGTTATTCAAGCCCCTTCGCCACGACAAGGCATTGATCCATGAAGGGGCATTGATCCATGAAGGGGATCCCACTTCCTTACATGATCTATCTGGTGGAAGCAGTGGGGGGAATCACCAAACACATTTAATCAGGATGAAGCTCTATGGATACATAAAAGGAGGCAGCCCTAACTCAGACCTTTTAAGCCCAAACACTGTTTAATTGAACTTCATGCTGATTATAATAAAAGCCAAACCCTCCCTGAGAGTCAAGTTCCAGTTGCTTTTCACTTAAAGGAAAGTCAGAAGCAATACTAGAAACAGGCGCCCATTGCTTTTCACACAGCTTTGGAGCTTTTTAACAGTGATTTTAGTAAGTGTTTTTTTCTCCCTGCTCTCCCTTGCCAAAACCCAGAGTCTGATCACAACAATGGTACAATCCCATCCCCCCCAATTATGTTCTGCATACAATAAGACAGCCTTCCTTGGATCACAAAATCACACTCTATAACAAGAGACAGGCTAATTTTTTGAAAGACACAGGAGAAATAAGTCGAAGGTATTTGAAATGCCTAAGTGTTTTCGCTCTACATTTCCTGCTGATAGCTGTAATGTTCAGGCATTCCGATTCCCTCCCATGATTCCCTCACTCTAGCGCTGCCCTCCCCTATCACCATCACCAATGCACTGAATGAGTTGGAGGGATAACTCATGCAGATTCCCTGTGGGATTTAGAACCCTGGCAAAACAGGGTTCTAATTTCTTTCTTTCTTGTTTTTTGTAAAAAATAAATTCTATTAGTGTTTATAAAGAGAAATACAAAACAAAATCTCAAATATCTTGTTTGTCCAACGTTGATATAGGCAAGATTAAAAAAAAGACAAGAAAGAAAGAAAGAAAGAAAGAAAGAAAATATAGAGAGATAAGAAAAGAGAGAGAGAGAGATAAGAAAAGAGAGAGAGAGATAAGAAAAAAGAGATAGAAAACAGCTTTCAAGAGGAAATAGACAAGATACAGTTCATATATATAAACAATAATCACTTCATCCACTTCAATATAACTCCTAGTGAAAAAAACTTTCTGTAAACAAACATTATCTTCAATTCTCAAATCCAAATGTATTATTTCTTTTTCATGCCAAAAATCTATGAGTGGTTTCCAATCTTCAGTAAATATCAACAATGACTTTTCTCTGATTCAACGTGTCGATTTTGCCATCTCAGCTAACTCCATTAATTTTAACAACCATTCTTCCATGGTTGGTAATGATGGATCTTTCCCTCTTTGAAATATCAGGGATTCTGATTTGGAAAGTGCACACATGAAGAAAAGGCCCTTCTCTGGAGACTATTTCTGCAGCTGATCGTATGCTGATCTCCACTCTCCCTCACCCAGACAGGGCTATATAATATGAAGAACAAAGACATCTTCGATTAGAGCTGAGTGGAAACTACTCAGTGTTTTGTAGCCTTCAGCAGTGCTGGAAAATGCCTCTCTTCAGCAGTCCTTCCCTCCAAGCTCTCCTTGCAAGAATGTCCACTTAGACTGAAATTCTAAACACCGCCAACAACCAATGGGGCAGCCTTCCAGTTGTTGTAAATAACAGCCCCACTCATCCCTGAGCGTAGGCTGAGGCTGATGGAGGTTGTATAACATGCACTTAGCTAAGGGAGCTAACTTTATAGGACTTCTGAGTAGACCTGCATCATACATTTAATTTAAAAGAAACTGAGCCTTTAATGTCATTGGCCCAGTATTGTAGAACACTCTGCTAATAGAGATTCAGCACGTGCTTTCCATTTCAACTTTTAAATGCCTACTGAAAACTTCATTTAAAATGCCTAGTGAAAACAACATTGTTGTTGCTGTTAAATTTCTATACTGACCATCATCTGAGAATCACAGGGCTGTTTACAATATAAAAACACAAAAATACATAGCATAGTAAGAAACAGAAACAATAAACACACAGTTTAAAATGTCATGGATTGTTCAATTAGCCAAAGGTCTGGAAGAAGAGGAATGTTTTTGCCTGGCACCTAAATGTATGTGATAAAAGCACGCAGGGAGCCACTGCAGAAAAGGCCCGTTCTTGTGTTGCCACGCATTAGGCGTATGCAGGGAATTAAGAATATATCCTTCCATAATAGTTAGCTAATTCTGATTTTAACTTTTCAATGCATTTTCAATTGTATGGTTTTAATATACAATTAAATTTAATATACAATTAGAAGGGACGCAGGTGGCGCTGTGGGTTAAACCACAGAGCCTAGGGCTTGCTGATCAGAAGGTGGGCGGTTCGAATCCCTGTGACGGGGTGAGCTCCTGTTGTTCAGTCCCAGCTCCTGCCCACCTAGCAGTTTGAAAGCACATCAAAGTGCAAGTAGATAAATAGGGACCGCTACAGCAAGAAGGTAAACAGTGTTTCCGTGTGCTGCTCTGGTTTGCCAGAAGCGGCTTTGTCATGCTGGCCACATGACCTGGAAGCTGTACGCCGGTTCCCTCAACCAATAATGTGAGATGAGCGCCGCAACCCCAGAGTCGGTCACGACTGGACCTAATGGTCAGGGGTCCCTTTACCTTTAATATACAATTGTTGTGAAGTGCTCAGGTTTTTCTTATGAATAGTGCTACAGTATATAAATATTTTTATAAATAAATTTCCCTCGCTCACCAACATGCTCTCATTTGCCTTCGGTGCACTCGTTGCATAACAAAATCTAATTCAGTATATAGTATTCAGGAAGGAGAAAGTAGCTGGCAGTTCTAGCCTACCAAAGTCTGTAGCTTCTATTTTAAAAATATCTGTAGATGGTTGCACACTTGGTTCATCTTCCTGCACATTAGAAAGCATCTTATAAGTATTTTGGCGAACTATGCAATTGTGCGTTCAAATCACGACCGGCACATATTAACAGAGACTGAAGAAGTCTTGTGATTTCCTATGGAAGTATTCTGGACTTGCTTGTCACAGGGGGTGGGGTACAAAAAAGCCATGTAAATGGATTTTCACAGTGGAGCAAATTAAACAAGGAGCACTGAAAAGCATCCTGCTGTAAGGCTAGCAACAAATAAAAGGCTTGTGTGTTTACTTCTGGACCCCACATTTCTCTTAGAAAGTGTACCCCAGTGGGTTACTATGGCTGAAAGGCAGCAGTAACCTTTGCAGGAAGCTTTATGTGCCTATTTAGTCTGCCGTTCAATAAAAATACCCATTAGTAGCTTGCATTTGCCACTTCACATGGTGTCTGTGCTCTTTATGAGACACAGAAGAGCCTCTGAAAGAAGACTATGAAACTTCACACCATGTGAAACATTTGGGCTCTGCATGATTAATATTCTCATGCAATTCTTTTGTGATGGGAAAATTAATGGCTCCATCCAACACATCATTATAAGCTATTTGGGGAAAAGTTTGTAAAATTCTTAAAAGTTGTAAACAATTAAAAAATAATAATTGATTGCTGAATCTCAAAAGCAGTGTCTGGTTCAGGTATATATCATTCATATCATCTCTACAATCTAGTTTCCCTCCCCTCGACCGCAATAACAAACTTTGCTTCTGATAAAATGCAGCAAACTTTCACATCTGAAAATTCCCCAGTGGAATTGGTGAGGTCAGAATCCAATGAAAATGGAATACTTCCTTATTCATCACAGTTTAGGCACATCATCGTGTGACCATTGCAAGTTGTGTGTGTCCTTCGCCTACAGCGAAAGGTTAAAAAAATGTTCTCCATCAAATTTTCTACCACAAGTTCAGAGTTCCAAATTCCCAGAACATGCACTGAAAACCATTCCTTATTTTGGTTTGACATAGAAAATAATAATACAGTTGTAACTTAGAAGTCGAACGGAATCCATTCCGGAAGTCCGTTCAACTTCCAAAATGTTTGAAAACCAAAGCACGGCTTCTGATTGGCCACAAAAGCCCTGTCGGACGTTTGGGTTCCAAAGAATGTTCGCAAATCAGAACACTCACTTCCGGGTTTGCAGTGTTCGGCAGCCAAAACGTCCGAATACCAAGGCGTTCGGGATCCAAGGTATGACTGTAATCTGAACCATCTGTTAAGCACAAGAACCAGAGATCCATTGTGCCTGTTGAAAGTTCTGTGTGCGGATATCTCAGCCTTTTTCAGCAGACAAAGTTTACAGTGAGTCCATAATCCTTTTCTTGTTCAGGTCGGCTCCTTTGTTGGAACAAATGGGGTTCTCCATTTTTAGATTAAATGCTCTGGAACCCCTGTATGCCTTGGGACTCACACAGAACCTTGCGTTTGAAATATGTGAGTATTACCTGAATACTCAAGACCTTGAAAAAAGAAGAAGCTTTCTTTCAAGAACCATTTTAAAGCACAAACTGCTGAAGTTTCGATACATTTTTAATTCTCCTTAAAATGTGATCATTTAGCATGGGAGCAGGGTCAGCACACTATTTTATATTGTGTTACGAAGATGCCACATCCTTCTCAATTATATAGCCCCAGTGCAAAACATTTGCTTAATTTTTCTCCCTGGAATCCTGCCTATTGCTTCCATCTTACTCCCTGCTCCCACTTTTTATATCTTCTAGATAAAACTTGAATGGAAGAGATAAAACTCTCTGCTTTCCCCCTGATCACCACCGCCCCCCCTTTTAAAGAGAGTTATGGCTGCTCTCTATCCCTTTTTCTTTGCAGTCTCTTTTATTCTTGTGCCTTAAAATAACTGTGCCGGAGACTTTTCAAAGGTCTGTAAGCATTATGCAGAACAGAAAATGCAGTTTTCATCGGAGAGATGTTGGAGGGAATGCTAGGGTGGATGGTGAAGGCAAGAACAGACTTAATTATTAGCCTAAACCAGGCAACCCCAAACTGCGGCCCTCCAGATATTTTGGCCTACAATTCCCATGATCCCTAGCTAACAGGACCAGTGGTTGGGGAAGATGGGAATTGTAGTCTAAAACATCTGGAGGGCCGAAGTTTGGGGATGCCTGGCCTAAACTCACTAATGACATGTGAGGGCCAAGAAGCACAAAGCAAAACTATATCTTCTAAATGTTTTATTAAGGCAACAGTTAACCATTGCTAAACGTTTTCTTTTTAAAAAAGATTCCCCCTGATTTTTTTCTCAATAATAACCTCATTGTTATTTGGATTACTCATTATTCCAGCTATTGTGGGACACCTTATCTCCTGCATGTAAAGTACAGTGGTACCTCAGTTTACAAACTTAATCAGTTCTGGAAGTCCGTTCTTAAACCAAAGCCGTTCTTAAACCAAGGCATGTTTTCCCTAATGAGGCCTCCCACCGCCGGTGCCCTTCAGCTTCCGTTTATAGACCGAGGTAAAGTTCACTAACCAGAACACCACATTCGGTTTTGTGGAGTTTGTTTACCGAATAGTTAGTAAACAGGGCTGTTCTTAAACCGAGGTACCACTGTATCTGGAGAGGCATTCTGTGTTTATTAGGCCTGAGCTCTGTTGCACCCTCTGATCACTTCAGAGTTACCAGAGGAATGAGTTTGACTTGAACTTGTGTTTAAACATCTAGGCTAGTTTGGGTGGGATGTCTACGCAACAAGAAACGTTTACTTTGCCGTGGTTGAGGGATATGGCTTTGAGGTCCTCTTTGGAGTTGTTGGTGCATAGCATGGTAGCTGCTGGGATGAACAACAACATCGTTTTCTCAGAATCCTCCCCGATATTGATGGCAGTGAGGCTCTAGAGAATGATTTTTCCAATGAAGTAGTGTTTTTACGCAATAGTTTTTATGTGTAGGATATTTGTTTATTATTTACTATGTTTATGCCTTGCTTTTCTCAAAAAAAAAAAAACCACTCCAAACTGCGTACTCCTCCTCATTTCTGCCCTAGATCCATGTGAGACAACCACTGTGGTTATCATTCTGAAATTTGGGAGAATTTGTGCCCTCAGAAACATTGGCCAGATTGCATCCAATTCTCGCATAAAATGAAAGAGCTGGAGGCTTTCTGATTTCTTTTTTGAATCAAGTGATAAAAGGTGTCCTGCAATCCCATCCCCACATATCTGCCTACAATTTTCGTCAGGCCTAGAGGAACTCCTGGTGCTGATAAATTTCATCCACTTTGGTCAAAAGGAAGAAAAGTTATAGTCTATGATCATAGTCAATGGGGAAACACAGAGCTTTGTACGGTACTAGACAGAGCAGCTTGGAGCCCAGAGTGCAGATGGAAGCAGACAGGGCGCAGAGTGACTCGGAAATAGATCAGAATGTTTTAAAAATTGCACAGATGCAGACACAAGGTGAGTTTTGGGGCTCATGCACATTCTTCATGTGGAAGACTTCTGTTTTTCTAAAAACCCAACAAGTTTAATACCTCTTTGGGCTCACAGGAATAGTTCTGCAGTTCCAGAATGTTTGTTTTCCTTTCCTCGGCATTGCTCACAGTTAAATATTGCATTAAATAATTACATGGTTTGGGCAAAAAAGAATTTGACATAATCACCAGAAAATATATTAATATTCTAATTTTGCAGCTTGTTTAGGGTATACATGATGTTACATTTGTAAATTAATTATGCAGTGGTTCATCTTTTGTGTGTTAAGCACCTTTACAAATAATGAGCATAGGGGGGAAAACAAGGGAAAAAGCCAACATTATCTGAAAAATTCATTTCACCACACTGTTCTTTGATCTGCTTAATATGTGCTGCGCATTCATTAACTCTTCATTATATTTTCATGATTATATTCTCTGTGTTGCCGAAGCAAAGCCAGTTTCCTTCAGGCAAACGTTTGCAATCTAAGAACGTCAATTTCTATAAACATAATCAATCTTATGCATGAAATTTTAATAGCGGGGGGGAGGGGGGGAGTCTGAAGCAACATAAATTTCAGGCTCCTTAGTCGTCACTAAGCAGCACCATGCTAATTTGCAACACAGAATAATTACAGCCTGCTGATGGGCAGTGTGGTCACATAGATTTCATGTTACATTAGATTACCATGAAATATGGCTTATTTTACAATAATATTTGCGGGTTGAACTTGGCTTTTTACAGTTGTGATGATGTCATGCTGCACATTCGAGGAACAAGAGCCATAGGTGCGAGTAAAAAACTATTCACCTTCCTCTAAGCAGAAAAACTCTCAAGAGAGTCAGCACCTTAACTTAATAACTATTCACCTTGAGACACGTGGCTGCCTTTAAAAAAGCAGCCTGGAAACTTAGGCTGATCCCAAGACACATTTATCTAGACATAAAGTTCTAACACAGTGAATCTTGCTTCTGAGTAGACATCTACAAGACTGAATGGGTTTTTTTGGGAGGGGACGAGGGGAAATAATGCTGCTCCCAGCTTAATGGGGGCATCTATGCCACATGGTGGGATCCACCAAAATCAAAGACTTAGTGGTATTACCATGTGCAGGAGTAGGCAATGACAGACAGGTCGTAAAGGGTGAATCCTGTTTGGAAGTTAGTTGCACTTTATTAGGCAGCTCCTCCCCACTTTGCTCCAATTTTTGCACACACCCTCCATCTCTACTTGCTCATTTCAGGGAGCTGAGTGGGATTTTGCGTAGAGCCCCAATTTGGGATAGGAACCCTTCTTTTTGCCTAATCCATACTGCTCGGAGTTACCTTGTTCTGCTGTGGTGTATTTTCTGATTGGCTAGTCTGGGCAGGAAAGTGTTTAACAAGATGGTCAGGGGCTTTTAACTGTGCATTATTGGGTTTGGGGGCACTGTTGGTCACCCGTTGCTGGCTTGGTTCTGCGACTCTGTGGTGTCACTTAAGCTTGGCCTGTGCATCTGGGTGAATGCTAAACCAGTGGGACCAAGGTGTGCCGGTCAACTTTCATTCCCACGGCTCTCATTGCAAGGAGGAAAGATTCCTTCCAGTCCTTTGTGGCAGGCGAGTGCACCACCTTGCCCCTGCGATTGAGGGGGCTGGGCCTATGCGATGTCGGCACATCACACGGAATGTGCACAGCATAGTCAACACGCCCTACGGCATGTTCGCACCATGCTTGCACACTGTGGAGCATGCCGATGTCATTCACGCATGCCGCAGGACGTACTGATGTGTTGTTTGAACACCCCGCAACTTGCCTGTGTGTCACAAGCATGCCCCATAGCACGACCACCAGGGAATTTTGAGGGGGCCCAAACCCTTCTTAGATTTTGGGGTGTTTTTTGGGGTGTTTCAGGTTAAGTCTGTACTTAACCTGAAGCGTACTCAACCTGAAGTGAACTTTCCCATTGAAAGTAATGGGAAGTGGATTAATCCATTCCAGATGGTCTGCGGAGTACTTAACCTGAAGTGTACTTAACCTGAAGTGAACTTTCCCATTGAAAGTAATGGAAAGTGGATTAATCCGTTCCAGACAGGTCCGCGGAGTACACAACCTGAAGCGTACTTAACCCGAAGTATGAGTGTAATTGGTTCTGGAAGTCCGTACTTAACCTGAAGCGTACTTAACCTGAAGCGAACTTTCCCATTGAAAGTAATGGAAAGTGGACTAATCCATTCCAGACAGGTCCGCGGAGTACTTAAACTGAAAATACTCAAACCGAGGCGTACTTAAACCGAGGTATGACTGTTCTAGTAACAGCAGCAGCAGCAACAGAAACATTTTATTCATTAGTATTATTATTATGACAATTATTATTAACTTGGAAGTTCAGCTAAAATATACAAAGCTGTGGGCGGCAGCAGCCTGCAAGCCAATACTCAGCTGGATGGCCCTTTCTACCTTTTGCATGCATCTGAAATAGGAACAAACATTGGTGGTTCTGATGTTTGCATGGATTCTACCAATAGTTGCAGCATTCAGCCACACATCTGAAGCCCCAAACTGACCACCGGCAGCTTAACACCTGTGTCTGGTGCTACTGCAATACTGAAGGATGTGGGAAAACATTAAATTGTAGTTAGGAAAATTGCAAACCATGCCTGACAGTGTTTCTGAGGTAATATTTATTTCGATGGCACGTGGAAATATCTCCCCTCGAAGTATGCCGACAGAATTAGGTTTTGTGTACAGCAATTAATAAGCATTAGCAATTCCCAACACTGTTTTATCTAATTATAAGGATTTTGAAGATAATAGAACAAAATGTAGATTTTTGAAATCCATACTGTTCATCTCATTAGTGCTTAATCTGTTCTCAATCCTCTGATTTAATTGCAAATGTTTGGTTCAGTGAAACTAATATATTTCTTGGCATTGTGCTGTTCATTTAAAATCAACACAACTCTGTGAAAGGTATAGATTACCAGTAAAGGTTTATCCCTTTATAATTACTCTAAAGCCCAACACGGCCAAACAAGAGGCACTGTTATGCCGACTAAATGAGAAGACAAAGTATTTTTAAAAGCTGCATATCATGATAAACCAATTCCAGGGGCCTGACACTGTACTTCAGTGATTTAAATTGTCTGGTGAGCAAGAATTCTGCATCATAGAATTGCAGAAGTGTCCAAAACCAGACATCTCATTAAAAATATCTTATTATAAAGACATTTATATATGTATATAATATTACAGTTCAAAATTCATATTTTTTTTTCACGGCTGTTTATGGGATTAGTACATCTTGTTAAGAGCCTTGGACCTACACTCTTCTTTGCAATTTGCACATCGTTAGTCTGGACAAGCAAAATCATTGGATTAACTCAACCATCCAAATAATCTATTATAAAAGCTGATATAATTGGTCTGGCAACACTGGAAAAGAGAAATTGCTCTCACACGGTAAAATTGATTACCTTAGAATCTTTCCAAAACACTTTAATTATTTTACTAGATAACTCTGTTGTATCATGAACCAATGGACATGGGTGTGATCTGTTGTCTAATTGAATAGTAGCACAAGTGATGCAGCTGCACAGGTTACTAAGAATAAATTAATAAATGGTCCACTGAACATTTCTGTTGTTTTACTGCACCCTTTTGAGTGACTTCTGCTTCTTCCCGTTCCTATTTTCTTTCTTCATCCTTGACCCCACCGTCCTTTGCCTAATTAAACTCACAATGTTGTTTAATTCAATTAGCTATGGCAGTGATGGCCAAACTTGGCCCTCCAGCTATTTCGGGACTACAACTTCCATCATCCCTAGCTAACAGGACCAATGGTCAGGGATGATGGGAATTGTAGTCCCCAAACAGCTGGAGGGCCAAGTTTGGCCTTCAATGAGCTATGGCAACCTGTTCAGTTATGGCTGCAATGATTTTGTTGGTCAACATCCATGATGTAGTCGTCTTCGAATTAGCATCATGACATCAGCAAGGCATATCACATGGCTTACAATAGCAGGCCAGGCCAGTGGGGTCTAATGAAGTTCTCCCTGGTGGTAAGAATATAGGCAGGAAGATGTTCACAGCAAGGACCAAAAAACAAAAACTAAGGGGCCCCAAATGGGAGGTATTTTTCAAAACATTCTAAAATGAATATGGTACAAGATAAGCAGCACATACTATAGCCCAGGCTTCCTCAACCTCGGCCCTCCAGATGTTTTGAGACTACAGTTCCCATGATTCCCTGACCACTGGTCCTGCTAGCTAGGGCTTAGCTGCCAAGTACCCTGTTTTTCATGGGAAACCCCCGATTTTAATCCGTTTCCCGCTGTTCTCCCAAATGGAGAAAAATCCCGGAAATCCCCCGGATCTCCTACCTGCCAGGGAGCCTCCATTTTGGGTGCTGCTCTGACCATGTGTGGGCACCAGAAATAGGGCAGAGCGGCACCAGAAGTCGCTTCTACGCATGCCCGGCGGCCATCTTGGTGGTGGCCACATGGTGGCGGCTGTCACCAAGATGGCCGCCACCATGCGGCCACCACCAAGATGGCCACCGCCATGTGGCCACCACCAAGATGGCTGCTGGGCATGCGTAGAAGCGACTTACGGTGCCGCTCTGCCCTATTTCCGGTGCCCTCACATGGTCAGAGCGGCCCCGGAAGTTGCTTTACGCAACTTACGGTGCCACGCCGCTGCTGATCCTGCATTTTTCGGTGGGAGACTTGGCAGGTATGAGCTAGGGATTATGGGAGTTGAAGGCCAAAAACATCTGGAAGGCTGAGGTTGAGGAAGCCTGCTATAGCCCAGACAGGCATACAATGCATTTCATAATGTACATGAAATCTGGCTGCAATGCCATCTCATGGGGTAAGGGAAGTTAGGGTGGAACTGAGGGTAGAGGAAAACACTTGCATTCCTATGCCAGTTTCTAGATTTATTTATTTTAAAAATAGATTTCATCCCCTATTGTAGAGGAAGAGATGCAAACAAATTTCTGAGCTGGTCTAAATCGCTTCCTGGTTGGGTGGTATGTCAGAAGATGGGGGTGACTTTGGATCCTTCAGATCAAAGCTGTTTGCTGGTGCTTTATCCAAACATATTCTGAGCCCCCTTAAAAAAAAACCTCCTCTTTTTTCACCCTTACATATCAGTTGGGTCAAGGTGTTGGGGGTGGGGGTGGGATTCAAAACTGGCTTTTCCTCTCTGACACTGAAGCGCTCTCTCGGACACCAGAGAGGACACCAGAGAGGGATACCCTTCCAAGGGGGCCATAGGATTGCACCCTAAGGTGCTAAATATTTGAGGGGGGGCAGGGAGTTTCTAGAATTTCATTTCATTTCAACGCAAGATAAGTATTTCAGAGAGCAGCTTTGCAACTTCCAGAATTACACCTTCATGCTATTTAATAGTCTCGCTAAAGAAAAGGGCGTCAACATAGTCAACGGTGAAATGCATTCCAAGCTAACAAATTCTAATCATGTTTTCACAGCACAGAAGGAAGTGAGAACTAACACCACAAATAAAATGAACCTTTTAGCTAGAAACGAGGAGGGGAAATATGAATTCCAGTATTTTGGAGTCAACAATATTACTGAACATGTTAACACTCTGAGATAACAGCCTGGTAGTAATGTGTAAACAAATCACAGGATGATTTCCCAAAGTATGTTTTCAAATATGTATTTGCTAAAATATCATCTCAAGGCTAGAAAAAGCTCTTGCAGTATAGTAAGCTGGTCACTGGGAAAGAGAGCGCTACATAAAACACCCTCCCCATTTTCAGGCTGACCTATGATTAGGCCAAGAAATTATTGAGTCATGCTAGAAGAAAATGAGTCAATCTCTTAACTCATTAGTTCATCCCATGATTGCAGAAATCAGAGCAATTGAAAGCAGCTTCATTGTCTCTGTGGTGCCCTCCAGATGTTGGACTGTAACTCTCATCATCCCTGACCATTGACCCTACTAGCAGGAGCAGATGGGGGCTGTAAGCCAACATACGTTTCCCAGCCCATGTTGAAATGGACCACATTTTGAGGTTATTTCAGTCACCAAATAATTCTTTGGTTGATAGTCCTTTCCCCCATCAATTACAAGACCCGCCAGTGTGGTGCAGTGATGAATTAGGAAGACCATATTTTCATTAAGATCTATTGGGTGCTAAGGATTGTTGAGAACTACTCTTCTCATTGCCCTATGTATCTGCTACAATAAAACTTTCAGACTTGTTGACAATTTTAACAGTTCCGGAATTCTCCTCAGGGTGCCTTCTCTATAACTGGACTTTTGACTGATTAAACAATTGGTGGCCTTTTAAATGTGTCTGTGGGAGGGGGGTTATTGGGAGTTTTTTGGGAGGGTTGTTATGTACTTTGTTGGGGTTTCTTGTTATGTACAGGTGGTATTCTATCTCTATGAAAAAACAAATACATGAAAATTCCTCAGCATTTAACATGAAATTCTTCCAATAAGCACATTTTTATATGCAGTTTTGACTAATGTACGTATTTTTGCAAACAAATTTCCCTAATACAATGCACTTTTGTTTATTAAGCTCCCCAGTGTCTTCAGCTGTGTTGTAACAAAACTCTGTACAGGCACCCCCCCCCTTCTGTATGTTTAAGATGTGTGCAATCATGTATATGTGTGTCGTGCCAAACTCAGAAGTGACATGGAAACGTCATGAAGATGTCACTGAAACGTCTCTGAAAGGGTAGAACAAGAGGGGTAGAATGGAGCTTCCAGTACTAAATACATGTGGATCTATTCATAAAATGCAAAACTGTACTGCTATTATTTAACGAGTTAAGGGCATACGAATCATTTGGTGTGGTTTTTCTTTTTAAAAAAATCTGCTGACTTCACTATAAAATAGAAACTTAGTGAGAATTTTAACACAGAGACCTTTTAAAAATGTATTATCCTGTCTGTCAACATGGTGTAATATTTGGTGGGGGGGGGAATGTTTGCTTGTCAAATTTACCTTTTAAAGAATTTGAAAAAATAGCCCATCTGTGTATCATGCCAATCTGATTCCCTTTCAGTGTGCAATACTATATTCCTTGAGCTTAAAACTAATTCTGGCAATCCTTCTTTGTTCTTGCAGAGTTCATTTTTCATTCTCTTAGTCTTTGTTGCAGGGGTTTTTCTTGGTGTTTTTTTCCCCTTTTTTTGTAATGAAAACTTGAAAATAGGTGATCATATTGGGGGTTTCACTGCAGGCAACACAAGACCTCTATGTATTCCCCCCACCTCCAGCATGCCAACAGAGGGTCAGGAACAGTAGGCAAGAAGTTTCCCACTGTGACCACACAGAACCGAACAGCAAAGATAATGTAAGTTTCACAAAGGGAATAGGAACTGTTTTTGTTTTTTTTACTGGGCAAGAGCTGTAAGTCCAGTTTCAATTGGAAAACAAAAAGGCTATAGGCAGCAGGTTGGATGAACACAGTACTGGCTCCCAGGCCGCATCATACTTTTAAAACACTATTATACCCCTTTAACAGCCTTCCTCCAATGAAACCTAGCAACAGTAGTTTGTTGTTTGATGCTGAGAATTGTTAAGAGACCCTTGTTCCCCTCACAGAGCTACAATTTCCAGAGCAGTTTAAAAGCCAGGAAACTCTGAGAATTCTACCTCTGTGAAGGGAAGATGGGTCTCCTAATGATTCTTAGGCAGTGGAAGACAAGAGTGCCTGGCGCGTTCTGGTCCGTGGGGTCACGAAGAGTCGGACATGACTAAACGACTAAACAACAACAACAATGACTCTTAGCACCCTCAACAAACTACAGTTTCCAGGATTCTTTGGAGAACCCATTGCTGTGAAATCAGTATAATAGAACATGCAGTGTTTTTTTTCTAGAAAAAAATGGTGTCGTACTCACCATGCAGTTGTTATCGTAAGTGCCACACTTGTAAGCAGTGCTTTTCTTCGGGGGGAGGTGCTGGTACTGCGCACCCTTGAGTACCCCCTGAAAAAAAAAGCACTGAGAAAACGTATGATGTAGATGTTGTCATTCCAAGTGTTGTGCTGACCTTTAAAGCCCTAAATGGCCTCGGCCCACTATACCTGAAGAAGCGTCTCCAGCCCCACCGTTCAGCCCAGGCACTGAGGTCCAGCTCTGAGGGCCTTCTGGTGGTTCCCTCACTGCGAGAAGTGAGCTAACAGGGAACCAGGCAGAGGGCCTTCTCGGTAGTGGCACCTGCCCTGTGGAACGCCCTCTCATCAGATGTCAAGGAAATGAACAACTACAGTATATGACATTTAGAAGACATCTGAAGGCAGCCCTGTTTAGGGAGGTTTTTAATGTTTGATGCTTTGTTGTACTTTTAATACTCTGTTGGGAGCCGCCCAGAGTGGCTGGGGAGACCCAGCCAAATGGGCGGGGTATAAATAATAAATTATTATAATATGATTATTATTTAGACCAGGCATCCCCAAACTGTGGCCCTCCAGATGTTTTGGCCTACAACTCCCATGATCCCTAGCTAACAGGACCAGTGGTTGGGGAAGATGGGAATTGTAGTCCAAAACATCTGGAGGGCCAAAGTTTGGGGATGCCTGATTTAGACTTTCAGGGCCATGTTGGGACAAATATTTCACTCCCCCAGTTGTTATTGCAATTGACACCTCCAGAGCAATGAGGCAAATGTTTCTGTGCTCCTTCTACTTTTGAACCTATCATTCCCTAGCAAGCATGGCCAATGGCCAGGGATGATGGGAGTTGCAGTTGAGCAACGTCTGGAGGGCCAAAATTCCCCCACACCTGTCATAAAGCATGGAGCATGTTACAGATGGGAGTGGGAAAGTGGGATAAGGTTGGAAGATAGTGGCTTGCTAATTGGCCACTCTGTCGGCCACTCTATTATGGGTAGTGGTCTGTGATGGTCCATGGTGGAGCACAGAAGGTCCCAGATTCAATTGCAGGCATCTCCACTTTAATAGGCTTCAGCAGTAGGGGAAGGGGGAGACTTCTCCCTGAGGCACTGCCAGTCAAAGTAGATGTGACTGGGTAAGACAGACACACAGTCTGACCTGATACAAAGCGGATATCTGTGTTCCTAATAGCTTTTGCCCTACTACAAACTTTATTATGCAGGGACGGTGTATACCACACATCAAAGATGTGAAAGGTGGGAGAAATCATGCCCTCCCTAACAAGAGGGCATGTGTTGCGGTGCAACCTGGCAACCAAACCCTGTGTTGTGGGTGGGAACTTTTGGGTGGCCACAACAGCCTATTGGAGGTCCCTCAATGCTGGGTGCAATTAGACCAAGGGGACGCCAGTGAAATTGTATCGAGGGACCTCTATATATAAGCCCATGCACGTGTCCCTGAGCTTCCTCTTTGGGGCCAGTGCATTGGAACACCTGCCCACCTCTCCCTATATTTAGGGCTTTCACGCATGACCTTGCTATGCCGCCGTGTGTCATCTGTTGTTGGGACAGGGGCACGGCAGGAATTTTCCCCACTTGGCTGATTGGCTGGTACCATTTGGGTTTTGCCTGCCACGTAGCAAATTGTCACAACTTGTAAGGTTCTGGATAGGCTGTGGTTCAGGTGATAGGGGTGGCAGAGCGGTCTGGCCATCCCTATGCGATGGGTATTCTGTTAAAGGAATCCTGGGACTCTTGGTTGGTCAAGCCTGAGAGGGGTTGTGCCCTGAGCCAGAGTCCAAGGGGGGCATCTGGCTGGTTGACTGGCTTGACCCCGCTTTCCACTTTGCCAGGTGTTCACCCAAGGCTAACCTATGGTGTGCCCTGGGTCAGTGCTACCTGCAAAGGTGCAGGGAGCCAGTCGAACCAGAGCCTATGCAACTACTCACTTGATTGTAATCAATAAAGTTGTGGCCTAAATTCTGCCAAAAACCAAATCAAAATTTTGAGTCTTGTCTGAATTTATTTGGGGGTGGTTAAAAGGTCTACACGCGCAAAACAAATGTAGGTATTTGTCATTTGCTCTTTATGAGAGTGACTGTGCAAAATTGTTTTCCTGGCATTTGTATTTGTGTGGCGGGCATTTCTCTTGTCATTTCTTAGTGCCACAGATAATAGAGTAGATTCTGCTGATCATTTACTCAGCAAAAGCACCTGCCATAACAACATGATAGAGAAGAAAGAGTCTGCCAACCAAAATAATGGGGGGGGGGGTCCACAAATCTGTTCCAGAGAATGATGTGGCTATGCACTGGATTCATGAGAGGATGAGAGTTGATAGATTTATTCCCCTAAGGGTACTGCATTATTTTTTTAACTTCAAACACCAGCATAATTAGAACACATGTTCAGTGCTGCTCATTAAGTGACTACCTTAAGTAATGAGTTATAGAGTTGTGATGTGAAAACATTGGCCATCCAGGTGTTGCAGGAATACAACTCCCATAATCTCTGGATTAAAGAGTGGATAACTTTGGAAAAGCCGGAGATTCTAGACCTAGAGGGAGTGGGAAATAGATTTGGTTGGCACTCTTACCTGCTCCATGAAAAAGTTAAGGTCCACAAGGGATTCTTAAATCATTTAATAAGAAAATCTCTGTATTTGATATGGGTAAAATACAAGGGCATTTTGGAACCCAAGATCCCCTTGTGGACATCACCAATAAATGTTCTAACAATTAAGAAATTAAATATGGAGGAAAAAGTTATCACCTACCACAAATTATTGGAAAATATACAAAATGAACCAAGATTAAGAAAACATTAAGTGACTACCTTAAGTAATGAAGGTGTGCTATACAGAGTGGTATAGAGTTGTGGTGTGAAAACATTGGCCATCCAGGTGTTGCAGGAATACAACTCCCATGATCCCTGACTATTGGCCTGTTGGCTGAGACTGAGGACTTGGAGTCCAACAATGTGTGAAGGACCAGCACTCGCTGCTCTTTGTAAGCCTCCTAGAAGATTAAGGATGCCATCTTACGTCTTTCCTACATAACTCTTTTTACTCTTGTATTAGTGGGGTGGGGGGCAAGGGGTAGGCGAACAAATTGACCAGGAGCACCAGTCTCCAGTTACATAGAATATACACTTTTCAGTATACAATAAGCCCACAACTTACACACATTTAATGTGTGTTCATTCAGCTTTATGTGCCTGGCAAATTGAGAGAGAGAAAGCGAGAAAGAAGGGGGGGGGTTCCAGGAAAAATAAATGACTTTGACAATCCTCCCCTCTCTTGAACATTAGGCATGATCCCCAGAACATAATCCCTGCATAGGTTATGCACTTACTGTAGTCACAAATGCACTCTTTGTGTGCATCTTAAATAAAATAACTATTTTTTTGTGCATCCTCTTTGTGCAGTGAAAGTGCATTACAAAACCCAGAGAAGTGTGTAATCTGATTGAAATATGCCTTCTGATCTGCCAGCAAGTTTGCCCACATCGGAACAGGGTCAGTACACTGAGAAAAGCAGGCCAAATGAATTCTTCGTCCGTCTCTAGCTGTTTTAGCTCCCTGCCTCTGCAAGATTTGGAACCCTCATTTTCCAGTGAACTAAATCATACAGTGAGCCTGCACAAGTAGGTAGGAAAGGCTTGCCACTGCAGCCATTGTGCCCCAGCACATCAATTGTGAGCTGGTCCCCTGGGCGGGGTCAATCCATTTTATCCTCACTGCAGCCCAAGATCAGGCTTTGATCAGGTTTGAGAACAAGCTGGGATTTGAACCCAGGACCTTACCTTCCAAGTCCCGGACTGCAGAATCCAGGACCGGCAGCCGTGTGGCACCAGAAGTTGCGTCGACACAACTTCCGGTGTCGCTCCACCCATCTATGGGCACCGAAAATGGCCGCCACGAACACCGGAAGCCGCGTCTATGCACTTCCGGACATGCGTAGATGTGACTTTTGAAGCTGGCAGCAGCCATTTTTGGTGCCCATAGAAGGGCAAATCGGAAAGGGAAAAAATGGCCGCCGGCAGGAGAAAATAACGGAGAAAAACGGGAGACGAAGTGATATGGGGGACCACCGGGAAAAGGTAAGTAAAAACGGGGGTTTCCCGGGGAAAACGGGGTACTTGGCAGCTATGCCCAGGACTCCCTGCTCCAAAGTCAATATTCCATCTACTACGCAAATCATTCACAAAATAAATTATTGAGCATCTTCTAAAGGTCCTGTCTGATTCCACGATATTTTGTGGGTGCAGCGTCATAACTCGCATTGGAGAAGTAATGCTGCCTGGATCTCTTGCTTTATCACAAAAGTGAGACAAGAACCCCACACAAGTCAGTGTAGATTTCCCCCCTCTACTTTATTGATTTCTGTGAAGCTAGTCTATCTGTGAACTTCATTATATTTGCCCATTATACTTGCCAGCATATGATGACTGAGGGACATTCAGCACGCTGGGCCTATAAAAGCAGTGCGGGGGTTTGACCCAGTCAAAGTTTTATTTCATATCTTTACGCAGAGCTTGCTGGGTCACAATACTAGTTAGACTCAAACAAATATTGCTTTTTAAAATTTTATGGACCTAATTTATAGCACTGGGCAGCCACTGACTTGATCTCATAGTAGCAAAGTTTTATGTTTCCATTCCAGCTGCACTGCCTAACACAATAATATCAGGCCTGCAAATCTTAAATATAAGTTAAGCTAACATGATCCATTGCCTTATAAAGCAAGGGTACCCTGCGGAGTCATACTGAATATGCCAAGTGATTTTTCAAAATTTAATCATCCTAAATGTCAGATAAAGGTGCTTTTGTTGTCATTCTTTAAAACCAGGAGGGGTAAAAAAATCCAGAGCAGGCCTACAAGTTATACAGCAGGGCTGTACCAAAGTAGCTATAGAAAAATATAAGGCTGTGTCGAATATTCACTTGTTTCTATTTTCAGGGAGAAAGTAGTGTTCTGGGAAATGTTTTCTGAGAAGCCCGTGCCTCTTTCCTTTGACAATGCTTGCCATTTCCCCACCCGTTCTTTGAATCTGTCGTTGCTGCTGTGACACTTCCCCTCCCCGTTCATGAGGGCTTCTCTCTCTTTGATGGAGTGAATCCGTCCAATCAGGGAATCACATTGTGAACATGAGCATGTAAAGATGCCACATTGCCAAGCAGATTTGGCTGCATGCTGGCATCACTCCTGGCAAATAAAGTTGATTTACGGTGAGAGAGTTAACATTTCCTACATGGGTGGCATGATGATCCTAGCTAATCGGGCAAACTGAGCCTATTCAGGGCAAGATTTCCTAAACAGGTGAATATTTCAGTTGATTTCACCGTGATCCACAAGGGTGTGAAGATTAATCCCCTACCTGCTTCGTCCTTTAAATATATTGTGTAAGTATAAGGGAAATTATCAGAATCTTCTTTAGTGGCCCAGAGTAAAATGATAGCTTAAACAGATGCTAGTCATTTTTTATTAGTTGTGTTTTAAGCCAATTTGTTGGCTTAAAATTGTAATCCGATTTGTGAAGAGTTCTGCTGCAAAGTAGATAATTATTATGATAAATTAAATTATTAGAAGAGGAAATAAGAGGAGACAGCACAGTTCACAGGCCTTGATCCCCCTGTGCTCTCCTTTCCCCCTTTCTCTGGCATGGCTCCAGAGTCGCCCTGCTTCCTTCACCACACCATATACAGTATAACTTTAAAAACCACCTGCGTCCCCCCAATACCCTTGTTAGCCTTGCCTGTAACACCAGCTTGAAGGTTTGGACATTATTTTCTCATCTGCTCCACACTTACGAGACTTCTAGGTCCTGATTTAGGAGGGGGGTGAAATTTGATTCAGCTCGAATTTAAATTGCACTTTCTAAATCACTATGAGAACTGAAACACATCCCTCTTTCGAAATTTGCACTTCTCTGAATTTTGCAAATCCACTCCACTTAAATGTGGGGAGGAGTTGCAGTGGACCACATGGCTGCCCACTCCCCTCTGAGAGTGGGGGGTGGAGTCCCGCATTGTCCGGAGGATCCTGGCCATGTCATTGACCAGCCAGCCAATCCACTGGCTGGGGAGGCGTCGCTGGGACCCATTTAAACGGAGAGCTTCCTCTTGGTTCACAACAAACCTGAGATAATTACTGCTGGAGTAGTCACACATCTGTGGGGGAGAACCAAGCCATTACACGCCGGCTGCCTCTTCCTCTGCCTGCGGACAAGCCGCACTTGCTACCTCCATCCCTCCATGAAATTGACTTGGAAAATAGCTGACGAGCGCGGTATCATTTGTCTGTGTGTCCATGGGGGTCGGTCATTTGGGAGAGTTCGGAGCCAAGTGTGTGGTGTGGGGGACTTAAAACATTTTCCTGTTTTCCTGTTTTGCTTACTTTGAGGGTTTGGGGTTCGCTGCCGTTTTCCCCCTCACCACCGCCGGCCGAGTGCCCAAGCAGCTCAGTCCTTTTGCTGCTCCTCGCTGCCACATACCCCTCATAAGAGCCTTGCTGCTTGCCTACTTTTCATTTGTCCGGTCTGCTCACGCTCTGCCTTCTTTTTCACTGGGTGCTTTGCTGTGGGTTGTTTCTCGGCTGCACAAGCTATCCCATCACCTGATCCCCTGGGCACGGGAGGCTTGCCTGCATGATGGGCAGGAGTCAAATGTAGTCGGGTCAATCCAATGCCTAGGTCAATACCACACACATTCTGTAACCAATAAAGCTGTGGCTAAAGTTTGCCCAGTTACATTAACCTAATATCTGTGTCCTGGTGTTTTATTCATCAACGAGGGGGTGGTTACGGGGTCTCGACACACAATGCATTTTATCCAGACAGGTAACGTGTACAAAAATGCATGTACCAGGGCAAAGTGTGCATAAAACGTATACATATTAGTAGACTTAGATGTATAGTATCTGAGAATTGCAGCCGACAAATCCTGTCCTCCATTATTCCTTCATTAATCCCCTAAATTATGGAATCGTTAGAGCTTCATACATGCATACACTATCTCCAAATATAGGAGAGCATTTACGCTCACTCATTTCAATGTGCTGCCTTCTGCACTGATAAATTGGACAATTTAACAACATTCTGGTTAACAAACTTTTATGTCGTTGTGGGGCTGGAGCCATAGAGTCTGCTGTTCATGTTCTGTTGCTTTGTAACTGATGTAGTGAGTGGAGAGGTAGGTTGACTCTCTCCATATTAATAAATCTCATGGGAAGATCTTCTGTAGATTTAGGATTGTTCTGCTTCAGCGATGTATCTTCCAACATTACGGAGAGGGTTGCTTTTTAAATATCTTTTTTTGGTGTAGCTCAGGAGAATTTTCTGATCAGTTTCTTGGAGAAATAGATATAGTTATATAAAGTAAGCCCACAAAGTTAAAGCACAATTAATTTGTGTGTGTTCAGCATTATACATGCAGCAATTATGATTATGATTATCAGGGGCCGGAAGGTTCTGGGGTTCTGGGATAAATGACTGGCAATTCTGACTCCTATTGCACCCAATGCATTTTAACTATATACAGTATTATGGCATTAGGCACGATCCTCAGAATGTACCTCCCTGGTAAGCTGCTGGCATACAGGGTCTGCTTTTAATTGTCTCAACTAGTTGTATGTTTTTAATTAACTGGACACACGTATGCACCACAGAACATACATGTACTGGACACATGCATGCACACACGTGTTCTCCCCTGTTCAACTGACACATGTCAGTTATTGCACCCTCTCCACCAGATGATTGAACTGATGAGGGGAAGGGGGAGGCAATTCATGTTCTTATCATGGAATTGGGCTGAGTGAGGAGGTTTAGAGTTTTAAGATTTAAAAGTTCTTAAAGTGGCATAGGTGTGGGAGGAGCAGCTGTTGAGAATTAATTGTAGGAAGTCCAAGCTAGATGATGCCTGAGCATGGAGAACTACCTAGATGAAATTGCAGGATGAAGTCTCCAATATAGTCAAGGTCATCTTTAGTCTGATTCAGGTGTGGCAGGTAACTGGGTCCTCCCCCTGAGCCACCATTTTACACCTGAAGCCAGCTGTTGAATTTTGGGGGTTTTAGTAAAAAGGAGACTAGATCCTGTAAGCCTGAAATCTGACAACTTGTAGGATAGGAGGGAGGAAGTAGGGACTTAACAGTAATGTACACACCAGGGTAAATTGGGTCACTCAGCTATGTAAGTTGAGTAAATGTCACTTTTCCTGGATTCCCTTGTTAAAATTCCTTTGGGGAATGACTATGTTGTCACTTCCTTTTTTCTACATTCAAAATAAAAATATATAAGAAGTATGTACACATCCCCTTTGAACTCAAGAGTTGTCATATTAGTTTAAAGAATAAACTAATAAGAATGAAGGAATAAAGGAATGTAAAGTTGAAGATCTGGTGGGGAAGGATGTAAAAATATAATGCACACTTCCTTCAGTATCAAAATACTAAATGCTCTCTCTTGTATGTGTAATCATTCTCTTTCTCTCCCTCCCCTCCCTCCCTGGGTGTGGGGTATGATGTGGTAGTACAGTGGTAACTCGGTTTACAAACACAATTGGTTCCGGAAGTCTGTTCATAAACAGAAGCGTTCATAAACTGAAGCAAATTTTCCCATTGAAAGTAATGGAAAGTGGATTAATCCGTTCCCGACAGTCCGTGGAGTACTTAACCTGAAGCGTACTTAACCTGAAGTATGAGTGTAATTGGTTCCGGAAGTCCGTACTCAACCTGAAGCGTACTTAACCTGAAGCAAATTTTCCCATTGAAAGTAATGGAGGGTGGATTAATTGGTGTTACCTTTCAGAAAGACATCCCACCACAGTCAAGAGAAATTCTTTTATATTCGTTAGCAGCAGCTCGGATTGTTATTGCCAAAAAATGGAAAGAAAGAGATGCCCCAAAAATTACGGAGTGGCAAAATAAACTCCAGGAATTTGCCGAAATGGCACAACTAACGAATAGCCTGAGAGGAAAGGTTAAAGAAGAATTTGTGAAAAAATGGGATAGGTACAAGAAATATGTTATGAAATACAGTCAGAACAAAATTCCAATGATAGCGTTTGAGTAAAAATGGGAAGGAAATTGAGTTGATTAGTAGAAAAAGGGATGTTTAAAGCAATAGGAATGTGAAACTACTGGTAAAAAGAAATGGCACTGATTGTATATACATTCGACAAAGGAAAAAAGTATGCTGATGGAGATAACAGGAAGTCTTTTTATCTTTTATTATTATTATTTGTTATTCTTTTTGTCCTTTTTTGTTTTTCTTTTTTCTTTCCCCTACCTTTCTCCTTTTTCGTTGAGAAAGGAGGGTTGGAAATGTGGACTGGAAAGTGTAAAAGTGTAAAAATGTAAATGTGTATGTTTGATGAAGAAAAAATAAAATAAATATTACTGGGGGGGGGGGAGGAAAGTGGATTAATCGGTTCCAGACAGGTCTGTGGAGTACTTAAACTGAAAATACTCAAACTGAGGCATACTTAAACTGAGGTGTGACTGTACATCATTAGCTAGTGACACACACACACAAACACACAAATACAGCACAAACATATCACATGTTGGTAATGACAAGGTCTAAAGCAGGTTTGCGTCTGTGTGTATGAATATGACAAAATGAATATCTCTTGTCAATAAAATTCAGCCCCAAATACAAGAGGCCTCTAGTGAGCAGCCAAGGAAAGCTCTACAATAATTCACAATTGTTATAGCAAGCTCTTTGCTGACTGAGAGTGAGATATAAACTGCTGCTCATGACAGTGATCTTGTGTGTGTCATAAAACAAGTCCCATAAGGCTGAAAGGAGTGGCCATTTATTCAGATTTACTGTTGACCATAACACCAGCTAAGTACAGGGAACCCACCCCAGCTCATGTATTTTTGCTTCGACCGCACATTTTTTTCACTTAGCCCAGTCAGTGAGGAAAGGTACTTCCCACTGGGCAGAGAAGAGGGAACAAAAACCAGCCTTTGAAATACACCCTGCTTGTTAGCCCATATATTTTAGACCATCTGTTTAAGAAAATGTTTTGTATAATGTGGGAGGCAAATAAAAACAGGGGTCTTCAAAAAGCCGGGTGTTTGTTTGTTTGTTTGTTTTGTTATCTGATTTGCTGATCACATCTTTTAAAGTGCTGATTTGACATTTCTTCAACCAGCATACAACATTCAGGAGAGAGATATTCTGCTCCCAATAGAATCTATTGCTTCTTCAGAACATTTGCATATGCAGCTTTGAAACCTGCTTTTCCCATATATATTTTTCTTTAAGCTTTCAAACACCATTGCATTGATGGATAATTGCAGAGCTGTTTACATTTCACAGTTGCAAAAACTGTTATATTGCTTCTCTGCCGCCCTCCCTGATCTGGCACATGGAATAAATTAGGCGATCAGTTTGATCTGGTAGAGAATGTTATGACCGTGAACCTGAGGGATAGCTTAGTTGTAGAGCATGAGACTCTGAATCTCAGAGCTGTGGGTTCAAAGCCCACATTGGACAAAACATTCCTGCATTGCAGGGGGTTGGACTAGATGATCCTCGTGGTCCCTTCCAACTCAGCATGTGGATCATTTATTTCATCTCACTTTTTATTTGTATTGAATTTGAAATTGTTTTAAGAGAAAAATTGTTGCACATGTATTTTGATTGTTAATTCCATTTATACGATGCAATCCACAAATAAAAGGGAATTATATAATGTCTTGAATTACATATTAGAAAGAAAACAACATTAGGTTCCTTTTTTTTAAAAAAAGATCAGTAAAATAAGGACCAGCAAACTTTTATTCAACTTTAGGAAAATCAATGCATAAATGCATATCAAGCCTTCCACCGGCATTCAAAAAAGAGTAGCAATTATCCAAAATATGCCAGGAAAGCCAGTTTGCATTGCTTGAGTTGTTTGATGGCAATTCCTTAGGTCACAATGAAGACGTTTCTCCTGAAGGCTTGAGAAAAGTCAGAAAATGAGTGGGAAATTAATATTCATGGACTTAAAGCAGCTTGTGGCAATTACTAGGGGGAAAGGGCTGTCCTCTAGGTCACTGAGAAATAATGTATAATTTAGGCTGCTGGGGGATAGTCAGCCTGTGTGGGACAGCAGTCATACAATGCTGATTCAGTCCCATCTCACATACTAAGTAGGGCTGGAGGTTAGACGGTCCTTGTTAAGCACCCCAAGGAACATCTGAATTATGTTGATGATTCACTGGGTTGCTCACCTCCTTGACAGGATAAGCAGCGGCTGTCAAAGCGCTGCAGAAGAACATTTAGGGCAAAACACAAATAGTGGTGTTCGTGCGAAATAAAAATCTCTTTAGCCTTGGACAGAGATATTGCCTTATGCTGAAAAGATCACCTAGAAGGGGCGTGTGGTCTAACAGGGACTGACAAAACATGCCATGTTGCCCTTAAGAAACAGGAATAAGCAACAACCCCAAAAGTGTGATTCCCTCATAGCCAGCCACAACCCAAATAGTCCTTTTCTCTGTCCACAAGTCCATGGTTCCATGACACCATCCCTGAGATACGGTACATTCTTGTTCATAGACACTCTTTGGCAATGTTCTATGGAGACCTTCACAGCAGAACTCTTTGTGCACACAATCGCATGCTCAAACACACACACACACACACACACACACACACACACACACACACCGGTTCCAGTTCCTCCCATGCTTCCAATTTAGTTCTATTCCAGGAAAATACTGCCAGTAAGAATCTGTAACTTTACCACTTGATATCAGGAAGACTGGAAAAAGGCTTTTGGTGTAATTCAGAGCTTCTAAGCCAAAACATAAAAGTACAAATAACTTCAAGTAATAGATAACCAGAGCCAGATGAGAGTAAAGAAGACATTGATGCAAATGCAAAGGAAGGAGTTTATGGTCGGCTGATTTCCCCTCTGATAAAGCGCCAAATTACTTGTCACTTTATCCTTTTCAGAATTGCTTTCTTAATTTTCATTACAACAATTGCAATTTGTACAAGTACCCTATTTGAGAATGCACTGAATGTGGTTTTAGTTGTACTAATCCGTTACATCCATATTCCTTCCTGACTCCCTCAGTTATATGGCCCTTTCTTCCTAATATAGTTTTACATTTCACCATCTAGTTAGCATCATAAATTCAAAATCTGCTCAACGTACCTGAAATATATTATATTACTTGAAACAGAGTCATTCTAATTTGCTTGTCTGTACTTATTAGGGCTCAGGAAAGAGCTGAGCTAAAGAATTATTGAGCTGAGGTTTGCACGGGGGTGGGTGGGAATTAGAGTACTGGGTTTCCTGAAATGCCTCCCAGTGCCTTCCCAGTTGTACGTTTAATTCACTATTTCTGTGATTGCCCCTGCCTTCAAGCATGACTCCACAGTGGTTCACAGCATAGCATTGGGAGATAGCAATCTGTCATGGTGTTAACCAAGGCAACTAGGCAACCAGCCATCTCTTCCAGGTAGCTTACAGGACAGCCTTGGAAGACTAGAAGAGTCACCCACTTGCTTAAGCAGCTAGGCTGCCCTCCTCATCTTCCTGTGCTCTGCTGCGAGCCACTGTACAATGCTAGGAGAGAGGAAAATGACTCCACATTGCCAGTGCAACTGGAATACACTCCCTGCATATATGGTAGATCTTAGACCATCACAAGAAGAGCCAGCTGGTTGCTGATGCAAGGGTGAAATTGCGTGGATGGAGAAAGAGAAAAGGATCCTATTGCTGCCAAAGCACTGCAGAGATGTGCTTCCTTCTCCCTGTTCCAGGCCCAATGGACAAAATCTATTGGAAGGGGAGGGCAGTCCTGTAGTCTAAGGTTCTGTTTCAGCTCAGTTAATAGCAAGCCCAAACCACTGGCCTCATTTTAAAAAGCATATCCTGCCAGCTTTCTGCACTCACCATAAATACATTCTCTTGTATTGTACTGTATCTTGGACGCGGGTGGTGCTGTGATCTAAACCACTGAGCCTCTTCGGCGGTTCGAATCCCTGCAATGGGGTGAGCTCCCGTTGCTCTTCCCCAGCTCCTGCCAACCTAGCAGTTTGAAAGCACACCAGTGCAGGTAGATAAATAGGTACCACCGTGGCGGGAAGGTAAACAGTGTTTCCGTGCGCTCTGGTTTCCGTCACGGTGTCCCATTGTGCCAGAAGCGGTTTAGTCATGCTGGCCACATGACCCGGAAAGCTGTCCATGGACAAATTCCAGCTTCCTCGGCCTAAAAACGAGATGAGCGCTGCAACCCCATAGTAGCCTTTGACTGGACTTAACCGTCCAGGGGTCCTTTACCTTTACTTTACCTTTACATTCTCTTGTTGGGGTAGTCAGCACTGCTTTCTTCTGTGTTCCCATTGGCTGAGCCACCCAGTCCTACCACTAGGCAGTTAAGGGACCACCACAGATTATACTGCAATGGGGTGTGTGTGACAACAGTATAGATTTCTTTGTTCTTGCCATCTTTAGCTTCTTTTGCCTACACTGTCATATAATTCTCCTGGCTGGGTGGAATATGTGATTTAATTTATTTACTTGCAATATTATGCCTTGCCTTTCTGACTCACAGCAGGCCTCCGGGGCGAATGGCAATAAGTGAAAATGGATAAATAATAACACAATAAGAAGTTTCTTTTATAAAGCAGAGCAGACTTAACAGAAGATCTAGGGAACAACAACAGGAATTAGATGTTGTTGCTGCTGGTGACTGTATTTCAATTGCTGCTCTTGAAAGATTCCACAGATACCATGAGGGAGAATAGCTCCCACTGCCAGGTATGCTACCTAGAAATCGAGCTCTGGTTGTACCAGATGGTTTAGTCCCTGGGAAGGTGGGGTGGGATATCTCCTCACATGGCCAGCCAGCCAGTCTGATCACAGGAGGGATTGGTGGAGATGAAAACAATGGAAAATGTCCACTCCAAATGCATTAAATGTTGCTGATAATGGTGGTGGGTTTGTCATTGTTCTATTTTGCTTTTGTACAGTCACATCAAGATGCTGTATCGTGGATTCTTGTAAACAAAACCACCATTCAGGTTAAGTGGTAGTGTGGCTAAATGACATCAAAGATCGTGAAGAGAATGACATCAGGTGAGTTCATGGATTCTTTGCTACTCCAGATATTAGCCACTGCTATACATACATCTGTTTGTTCCCTTGCCACAGATAGAACTCTCAATGTGTATGAAATATGTAGTGCTGCCTGAAGCAATTGATGTCCTCCTGCCTTTACAAATGTAATCCCTGGTGGTCAAATGGGCCACTAGCCTGCCAGTAGCATGGAGGGACAAATCTGTCTATTTCCAGTCAGTGTCACTTAGCAAGTGTCCATTCAAAAGTCCATTTAACCCCATTGTCACATTAATCTGCTATTTTATTTTATTTATATAAAAGGTTGTGCAAAAATTAACATGCACACACAGTAATTGTGTATGTAGAATGTATTCTTTATCTACTTCTTACCCTCCTCTTTATGGGATGTGAAACACATAGCAGTCAAGTACAACATTCCTAGAATGGATATGCTAGGGGATACTTTATACTAGCCAGGAGGAAACTTCCTGTTTCCTCCTGAGCTGGGACAAACTTCCTCTGCATGTGACTAGATGTGGGTGTGGCCTAATCTGGGTAGGGGAGCACACCTCTTTCTTTTGCTCCATTTCTCCATTTTGCTTTTCTACGTGTTAGCAGAAGTGACTGCATATCCACAGTCACTTGGGACTAACTCCCTTCTGGGATAGTTCCACATGTATATATACTTTTGTAACCCATGTGAGTAAATTACTTTTATATTGTGAGTAAATTACTTTTATATTGACTTTAATAAGATTGTCGTGTCTATTCTTTTTAAGAGAGACAAGAAGGGATCTAACCAGGAATCTTACATAGAGATGCTCAGACGAGCCTGCAACAAGCAATCCACTGTGCGTTTAAAGGGGAATGTTTAAACTCTGCTAAGATATAGAACTTGCTTACGCAAGTTCGGAACGATATCATTAAACAGTATATCCTCTCCTGCCTCCCTGAACATTCCCACACTCTTCCCATTTCCTCTTCATCCACATAATTTGGAGACACAATTTCTAATAAAAACCTATGTAGTTGCATGAGTATGAGAGAAGCCTCTTTATAATTTTTACCTTTTCATTTCGTTCTGACTGGCACGAACTGTTTGCTGCTGTAGCAACCAACTTCTTATTAATCCATGGTTGACTCCAACCATATAAAAGTCCCAAAGGCAAATGTTGACACGTGGAAATGCAATCATTCCGGACTTGCTGATGATTTGATTTTTTTCACAGTTTTGTTTAAAGTTAGGGTAGGCTTTGACGTACAGTTTCCCATTTTCTCCTGCACCATCCAAGGAGCCACTCTCATGCTCCTTGATTTGAAGCTACTTGAAACACAAAGCCACAGAGAATTAGACCAAGTGAAAAATCCCCATCGGGCTGGGTGATAACAATTTCAGCTACTTCATCAAGAAATTTCAGGTGCCCAAGAGGAAGAATGGATTATGAGCCATCAAAGAGCTTTAGATCCCACAGCCTTCTAGGCTTTATCACTTGTAGCTTAATTGCTGGGCTTAAGTTTATAGTGCCAGCAAAAAGATTCACCTGGTAACATATCTGACAGCATTTTCTATGAGTGTTTCATAGAGTTCCTGACAATTTGGGCTGCAATCTTGTACTCAACTAGGAGTAAGCTCCATTGAACTTGAACTTCCTTCTGAATAGGCACCTATAAGAGTGCAACCTTAGTCTATTTTAAGAGAAGATAAGTTTGCACTGTTGTTGTTATCTGAAAAGGACAATATGCACTCTTCACGTTTAAACCATTGTATCAGATTAATTAATATTTGCAGAAAATAGAATGTCAAATTCTAAACTAATAAAAAACCCAAAGAGTGGGAACTCAGATGCCATTGATGGTGACCAACTAATAAAGTCAGTATCTTTTTGACTCTCCAACATGTTCATTGTTGCTCTTGAATCATCCCCTGTCGTTCCAGAGAACAAGATGCTAGACTAGGCGGGCCTTTTGGTCTGTCCTTTGCAAGGACAAACGCAGGGGCCAGTCTGAAAGCAAGGGGTTGAAATGCCTCTGTTGCGCTCATTCTTGGAATTTAATGCCAGAGATATTGTGCTTTACTATCCCTCAACATGGAGGGGAACTTGGAGAAGAGTTGAAGGCATTTTGAAAGGATGATTGTTGCAGTTTTTTAGTGGGTACATTCATTTGATTGTCACCTCCCCCACAAAACTAAAAGCACACCCTGCTTGACTAGAGGTGACAGCAGGACAAACCATGTTTTTTTCTCAAACCACTATTGGCTCTCTTTAAAAACAAACAAACAAACAATGGTCTGTTTCCAGTCCAACTTTTCCATTGGAAAATTGCCAATTACCATTCAATTTAGAATCAAGATGGTTTTTAACTCCCCGCCAGCTGTTTAACAGACCTTGCCTCCATCATCCAAAATTACTGCAAAGCCTGAACATAAACCCATTCACTATCCCATTACAATTTTCAGCTCATACATATTTACCAGCCTGAATTTCACCCAAGTGGTTGCACCTTTCTAAGTTTCATTCAAATGTGCCGGCCAGATCTGTATATGAAAGTGGCATTTGTGTCGGATTGTGTTCCTAGGATCTGACGTATGCTTTAAATACCTCCAGCCACACCATCCTCTGCATGAAATTATGGGCATATGGGATACCTAGCAGCGCATTGGCTTCTTGGAAACAGACTCCACAGAAGAACCTTAGGAACGTGCATCACAGGGAAGGAGGAGTAATCAAGTTTGAGTCAGAATGCTATATATTCTGGGTAGAGAGACCAGATTGCATTAAACCACTTTCCTGTGCATGAAGTGCTTTGATTTAAGCAAAGCAGCATCATGTGTTGGCAAGAAAAGATGGACACATTCACTAGGTACTGCCTGACAGTCACATTTTACATTGCATTGTTTGTCATGGGAGTGTGTTACAAGTCAAGATACAAATGGGGAAGAATTATTAGATTATTAGTGCATATGTGTGGCTGGAGTGCGGTGTGTTCCCTGAGACATATTGCAGGTTACTCAGAAAGGTGCTTCAGGGCTGCTTTTCGGTGAAGTCTGGTCCACCCAGTCATTGGTAGTAGCAACCAGTGACTCTGTCATTTTAGATTTCTGGCAGGTTCTTGTTTTCCCCCCCAAACGTAAATTAAAATTCAGTTCTCCAAATTTCAACATCAGTTTGCAACTTTCTTCTAATAAAATTCATTTTGTATATTATTTTCACTAATATTTCTGTACACACTTTACCCAATATTTTCATTGTTTGCATGCATTACTTGGTTGTAGAGCCATATTGCAAAATTTGGAGGTGTGACTTTTGAAGGTTCACTGTGTCTAGGTTTATATATGATTTCATAAAGTGCAATTCAGCTAGATTCTCTTTTAGATGCAATTGAATCAAATTTATTCCCCATACCTAGAAGGAAGGCTTTCCCTCATCAAATTCCTGTCTCCAGTGGAGTATCCCCCCCACACACACACACACTTCAGAAGTGTTTCATAGCAGTTATGGGAGAAAGTAATAGCTTGTTGTTCTGTGTACTCTCTTTTTTAAAATAATAATAATAATTACTATTATTATTCATCTCAAATACCTAGCCAGATCAAGTATTATCCTATAAAATAAACAGACATGCAAATCAAAACAATTAAAAAATGCTTACACACATATATATTGGGTGAAACTACGTTTAAATAAAATATAAACCCTCTTTGATTTAAATTCTTCTGCAATAAATTATTTACTACGGTTGCCCAATGTCCAATTATAGACTGGGTTTTTAAGGCTGCCTTTAAAGCAAGGCTGACATGCAATCTGTTTCACTATTCTTAGTAACCCTCACATTTTAACAATCACTTCTTTTTGTGCTAATTGCAATTTATTATATAATGTCCACGGTTTTATAGCAGTAACTGATACAAGACAACTGCAATTTCAGTTACTGAATCTTTAATACGAGTCAGAAGCGAAACAGAGGGTAAAATCAGCAACATGTAAGTAGACTTACTTTTTGCTGTAAGGAGTTTCAAACAATGCTTCCACACATCAGTAAAAATCTCATTTTAACACTGAAGCAAAACCAGCACAACATTGTCACCAGTGCAGTCCTAAGGATGCTTACTAAGGAATAAGCCCCTTTGAAGTTAACGGCACCTGCTTCTGAGTTATACAGGCTTATGATTGCTCTGTAGGCCTATAAACGTTTAAAGACATATATGCATAAAAATATACTTAATGTCTGACGATGATGGAGCTCATTCGGATTTAAATCCACCATTGCTTTACATCACAAATTGGAAGATCATGCATTACTTATTACATTATTACTGTTGTCCTGCCAACAAGTGAGGATAGAGCCCTTGATCTACAGTATTAATCCAGGAAGTTCACATTTTCTGAAACATAGAGCTTTGGGTAACCTCCTCACATGGTACGTTCAACGTACGTTTCAGCAAATGTTCCAGGCAAAAAGTGTAATCTGGCCTGTTAAACTGATATGACGTTAAGCACTGCACGAGGGTGCCAAATTGGCAAGTGAGATGAGTAAATTTCATCATGGAAATTAGCTCTCGGGAAGTCTGTGACTATTTATTAAATGTCAATGTGAATGTACTACGGGTGTGATACAACCCTTTCCCCATTCCTTCCCCACATCTAAATAATGTAGTAGAGGTTGGAGTAGTCAGGGGCTCTCTTTCTCCCCCCTCAGAAAGAGCCATGAGATCTGTTCTAGACAGCTTGGAGAAGAAGAATAGAAGAAGAAGAGTTTGGATTTTTCACTACACGAAGGAGTCTCAAAGCAGCTAACATTCTCCTTTCCCTTCCTCCTCCACAACAAACACTCTGTGAGGTGGGTGGGGCTGAGAGACTTCAGAGAAGTGTGACTAGCCCAAGGTCACCCAGCAGCTGCATGTGGAGGAGCGGAGACGCGAACCCAGTTCACCAGATTACGAAAGGCAACCAGAACTGGTGCCCCCACTGACACAAATTCAATATCATCCTCATATCATTCTAACTAATTTGTCATAGCAACTATGTGAAACTTCGCCGCTTGGCATCATAATCCGAATGATTTGGTTAGTATTTTTTTTTAAGAAGTCTGATTCATCTACTGCCTAGAAAGCAGTAGGTTTTTGTTTCGTTTTTGTTTGTTTGTTTTTTGGCTTGCAGAAGGGATAACAGGATCTGTTTGGATAATTGATAACAGTCCAGTGCAATACACAAATATAATACTAGAGCTGCTGCTCCTCGGCACTTCATTTGCCTTTGCAATAAAGGAGGACATTAAAATGGAAACGTCTTTCTGAGTACCGGATGCCAACACCTGGTACTCATGACTAGCAGGATTTATTTCACCACCAGGCGCTGCGCCATTTGATCCTTGAGACAAAACCCAGCAACTCATTATGAGGCTTTGTGCTGATGATTATGAGGCACTTAGAAATGGAACGAGATTGCAGATATATGGTGGGTTTTTTAGTTTCTTTGTTCACAGATCAGAGAAGCCAAGCAACGTGCCTATGTGTGCCTATGAGTTCCATAGATATATGACCATCAATGAGCCTTCCAGGAAGAATCATCAAGGAACAAATGTGTGGGTCTCAGTGGTTCCCATCAAGGTGAGGTTCCAGAGAAGTATATTGCCACACAAACTCATTGGTAGCTCAGCTCAGCTGGTTTAGTGATGGATCTGAAGATTACCTGAGCATAGTTTATAATAAGACTGAACTTGTAGTGTTTGTATCAGCTCATGAAGTAACATCTTCTCCAGCTTGTATTAAAATCCAAGCCAGAGAACTGCAGCCCCCCCTAAGCCCTTGAATTCTACCCATTCTACCTCCCAGCTCTCTCTATGCTACTTGCTCCTTCTTGCCTTCTCACCTCACTTTTTTTGCAGCTCCCGCAGAAAAGGGAAGGAAAGAGCTCACTCTCTTCCCCTATATCCTCTGTAATGTATGACACATTCCTGTGGTTTGCTGTAAGGGCCAATAAACCTTAGCATCACCAGCTTGAATTCAAGCTAGCAATGCAAAGGACGTTCATCTGTGGGTGCAGCTTGAGCCATGCTCACAAAGATTTATTTATTTTTTAGTATGGATTATCTGTTGTCACATGATTGGCAGGTGGGAGGTCCCAAGCTCTTGTGAAAATGGCCCATAGCGTGAGGAGACCAGGATCTTTCTCATCCATACATGGTTACTTAACTTACAGCGAATAAAGCTGGGACCATCTTCAATCTATTCCCTCATTTAAGAGTTGTTCTTATGCTCCCAGGTTGCCTTTGACCCATGCTATAGTCATAAGCAAAATAATAGAGTCAGTACTAACCGTGATTCCAAAGCACAGTCCCACCGCCTCCAATGTTTTTGTTGTTGTTTTTATCTCTGTCCTGCAAAAAAAGAAAAAAGAAAACCTTTCTGATTTCTGTAGCCTGCAGCTGGGTCTTTAAAAATGGGTATTATTTTTTTTCCCACCCAGCACTGGCAAAGAGAAATACCAAAGTCAAAACCTGCAATGGTGAAAGAATAAGGTAGACAATCTCTGTGTAGGAAAAGTGTGTGCATATGAATGTTTATTTTGCAGCAGCTACAGTATATGGATTGGATCAGTTTTCAGTGAAGTAGATATATTAACTTATTTGGGTCCAGGAAATAAAGCCTGAAAATTATATCCTTGTTCTTTGGCACATGTGGGATATTTTTTCTCCTACTAGATCTCGCAGTCCCTAGCAATATTATTCATCTGGTAGTGAAATAGCTTAAGATATCTGTGCACAAGCTAGACGATATACATGATACATCCTGATGTTTTCTCCATGTGGAAAAAAAAAACCACCCAGCTTTTCCCCACGAAGTGTAAAATCTGATTGAGATTGGGATGAAGTCTTTTTTAAAAAGAGAAATAGAGATCTGTTTGCTTAATAGCAAACAGCTAGTTTGAGGTTTGTGTGAGCTGTTGATTATCTTTCTAGGAATTTTGTAGCAGCATTTTCTGCTGAGCACGTCAGCACTCGGGGATCCATCTCACAGACAAAATATGTCTATACCCAACTTGACAGAGGTCCTCTGAGTATGCTAGATTTGGCTCAGGTCTTCTTAGCCCTAACTGCACATGCCATTTTATTTTGGGAGCAGACTTTGATGCAACTGGCAAGTATGCTAGCCCCTTTGGCAGAGATTAATTTTACCAAATTTCATAAGGGTAGAAGGAGGTGCCTCTAAAGTTGACCTTGGCCCATTCACTTTAAAACAGTCTTAACCTATTTGAAGATTTAGGGTTGAATCCCAAAAAGCCAATGCCCTTGCATAATGACTTTCAAACAGACAATTTCCCTCTTCCTCTCTTCTCCCCACATGCCGGGGAGCTGGGGGGCAGGGGGACACACAGGGGGAGGACAGGAAGCCCCATTGCATGAATGCAAGTAATTCCCTTAGCATAATGACTTTGCTGGCTCGCTGCCACTGTGGCAAGACCTCAGTTAAGGCCCGCCGGAAGCCAGCACAGCACTTCTGGAAATGCAGCCTGGCTTCCTGAAGTAGGTCAGTGACCGCAGAGGACTTCAGCCTTGTGCTGGTGGCGGCAGAGGAGTCAGGACGTCCACAGTTTGAAACAGGAGCTTCAGTTAACCTGGGATTTCCTGCTGAAAGCAGGACAGTTGGCAAGTTTGCAATACAAGTTACTTCATCATATATAATAAACATGTTGTCTAACCATATAGGCTAGAAATACAGGGATACCTTGTTTTAGTGCATTTTGCAGTATTCAAAACAAACAAACAAACAAACAAATTCCTTCCAGTAGCACCTTAGAGACCAACTAAGTTTGTCATAGGTATGAGCTATGCACACTTCTTGCAGTATTCAGTTGCACATCTATTGCTCCTTATGAGCAGGGCTGTCACAAGCATGTCGGAGATCGCTCCGTGGTGCGGAGATCGCCCCGCGCCACCCAGCCTACCCCTAGAGCCGGCCCTGCTTATGAGGATGCAGGTACACTTCCAGGTGAAGGAAGTCCCCACCCCCACAACCCCATTGCCCCTCTTCTGGCCAGGGGAGTGGAGCTAGCTAGGTCTGGAGATAGATTTCCTCTCTCCCACCCCAGCAGCAGGTGGTCCTGGCTTACTAGACTGCAGTAGCATAACTTTATATGCAATGGGAAACAAAACAGCAACCCAAAAAATGTGTGGCTCTCTTAATTGCGATATTCGTCTTATTGTGGTAGTCTGGAACTGAACCCGCAATATCTCCAAGATATGCCTTTACATAGTTGGAACTGGAAGTATAGTTTAAAAGACCTGAAGAATGTAACAATAAAGTTCTGAAACACAAAATGACCGGGGGGGACGGGACGACGACGACACAATTTCTTTCCCAAATGGTCTTATTCTTGTACATGAATGATTTTATATTTCGAGGAAATAACTATTCCCCCTCTCCCAGCCCTGTGTAACTAAATTTGAAATAAGGATAACCTATATAACTTTTGCTCTCTTTCTCTCCAGAAGCAATCGTTATTAAAAACAGCAGCTGAAGCAAAGCTCACAATATTATGCTTCCTCTTGAAATGTTGCTAAGGAGCGGGGAAATATATGGAAGCAACACGAGAAAGCTGACATTTATCATTCTGATCTTAGGGGAAAGAGAGGCCTTGCACAGATGATACATGTCAGCTGGATGCCATCCATTCTATTTCTCACACTTGTCCCCTCCCTTTGAATTTTATTTCTGTGTTTCATTGTTTCATCATGGAGGATAAGGCTCTCAATGGCCAGGGGCCACAATGACTGTTCTACCACAACTGTCAGAGAACCGTGAGACTAGATGCGTCGTTGGCCAGATCCAGCAAGCTCTTCTTAAGTCTTTATTGTGATGTCCATGCAAGGCATAAACCTCAGAAAATCTGAGTCGGAATTGTATAAAACAGGCATCCCCAAACTGCGCCCCTCCAGATGTTTTGGCCTACAACTCCCATGATCCCTAGCTAACAGGACCAGTGGTTGGGGAAGATGGGAATTGTAGTCCAAAACATCTGGAGGGCCAAAGTTTGGGGATGCGTGGTATTTTTTTTTAAAAAAAAAAATCCTTTGAGTTTCATGAATTCCTGACTCACGGTATGCTGAGCACAACTAAGTACTCCCTTAAGCACTTAAGATAAATCTTCCTGTATGGTACAAATATAATCTTAGAGGCACCCTAAATGGACAACAGATGCCCATGGAGCAGCTTATAAGCAAGAAAACCACTTTGATAAATAAATATACATATTCTGGCAGCACATATCCCCCCTTTCCCCTGTAATTGCAGTCTTTTACACCATTTTATGAGATCTTCAGGGCATACAGATGTCGGGATGGAAATATTTTTATAACACCCACTGCACCCCTTTCTGGTGGACTCAAATGTGTAGATATTCCCCCCTTATTTCATTATACCTGCCCGTCCAGAGATCTACAGGTGCATCTTTCATTTCTCTGATAAAAAAATTAATCCGTGCTATGACTCTCCACTGCCACTAGCCTCTAGAAACCTTTACCCTCTAGAAACCGTTAACCAAATGCAACCTTTTGATATTTTCTGTTCTCCTACCCTGTTCTTGGCATCCCACTTGGAGTCAATCTAAACATAATAAAATTCTCCTTCAGTTTTCTGGAAGTAAGTGAGAGATGAAACCAGTTTCACTCATTAAAACTGGGACTGAAAACACATTTCTAGCTGTATTGAAGACTTGCAGTGAACCAGCTAGATCTAGCAGCAACAACCACTCAAAAAGAAATCATTTAAATGGCACATGGACCTTGATATATGGCTCATCTCCACTAGGAGCTGTACATCAGTACTGTTGTCCTAATTATGTGGAACACATACTGTGATCAGATTATTTTAGGAGGAACTTTTATTTATATTTTAGGGGTCAGTGAGATTGATGCGCCAGCCTGGAGATGGCACAGCAATCAGGCTCAAAGCAAGAGCAGTGTTGCAGGTAAAGGGTTCAATGGATCTCAGGCTGGCATAGCCCCATCCCTCTGTGATGGCTGCTGAAAGTGGGGGTCCCACCGCTGGTACTTTTCACATCCAGCAGGTAGGACAGGGGAAGAGTCTGCTGGATCAGGCCAACAACCCATCTAGTCCAACAGAGGAGGATTTAAGGGAGCACAGCCAGTTTGGTGGCACTGGGCACGGAGCCTTGGGGGTTCTGCAAATATGATTTACAATGTTGGCGTGAAAGGCAGAGGGCTGCTGAATTTTGGCATTGCCCAGGGTGCCGCTGAAATTTGAGACGGCAAAGTCTGCCACAGTGTGAAGCATCCTGC
Source organism: Zootoca vivipara (assembly GCF_965207765.1). Classification (NCBI taxonomy): domain Eukaryota; kingdom Metazoa; phylum Chordata; class Lepidosauria; order Squamata; family Lacertidae; genus Zootoca; species Zootoca vivipara. The sequence continues at coordinate 17,831,231 of NC_142590.1, read as the reverse complement.
TGTCACAGTGTTCAGGCCTATGGGAAGGCTGAAGGAGGAGTTTGGATTTGATATCCCGCTTTATCACTACCCGAAGGAGTCTCAAAGCGGCTAACATTCTCTATTCCGCTTCCACCAGGGGAGGTAGAATGTAGCCATCAGGGGTAGCAGTCAGTGATAGCTTTATCCTCCATGAATTGGTGGGATTGTCTTTCAGAGCCATCCAAGGTAGCAGACATTACTACAATTGTTGCACTCATATCCAGCTTGCAGGCTTTCTACAGGCCTCTGGTAAGCCACCGTGAGAATAGGATGCTAGACTTGATAGTGCCTCTGGCTTGTCTCATATTCATAAGAGCAAATTCCATAGTTTATGTTGGTTATTGCCTTGTTGGCTGTTTTTCTGAGTCATGCAGTGTGATACAGTGGTTTCATCCTCAAAGTGATGAAGCAGACTCCACACACAAGACCTTGAAGATGACTCTTGACTTGTAGGATGGCAACTGTTACAGGAGGAAGTATAGATGTATCAAGTCCAATGTACAGTGGTACCTCGGTTTGCGACCACAATTGGTTACAGGGAGCCTGTCGCTCCCTGAGGCACGCTTCTGCACATGTGCGAAGTGCCGATAGAGCACTTCTGCACACGCACACGCTGCACAGATTGCTTCTGTGCATCCAAGTGCCGTGGAACCTGGATATAAACACTTCCGGGTCCGCGGTGGTCGGAAACCGAAGTGGTGGCTCCCCGAGGTGGTCGCAAACCAAGGTACCACTGTAATGTGTTTCTTTCCCTTGAGCCCAAGAGAGGGTCTTCTTGCTTCTAAAACTCCTTCGAAGCAGTCCATAAATGATAGCTTGTCAGTCCTCACCAAGGACAGTGTGTTATTGGTGTTTCCACACTCAGCAAAACAGCAGCGAAACAGCCAGCCAACTCGCACCCCTCCTATCACTACCTAACACACACACACACACACTTTTAAAGGGAGTTCACAAATTGATAAGGCATTGATTTAGCATTTCTGTGACCTTAACTGGAATCATAAGATTTTGCAGGTATTACATTACATTACATAGGTTTTCTTTACCCCAGTACAATTTATTCTTTGTAAAATACAAATGCAGTACAAATACTAACAGTTCAGCTATTAACTGAATGAAGAAGTACTTTCTTCGGTCTATTGAATCTTCCAACATTCAGCTTCAGAAGGGGGCGCTCTGTCCCCAAGAACTGGTATTGGCATTATACCACAGGCATCAAGTGACAGGAGGTCACGGTTTTCGGCAAAAATTCCAAGGTCGTCTGATTCACTTGAAAACAGTGCCAAACTGTAGGACTTGTGCCGGCGTTTGGTGCCTCTTTTTAAGGAATCAGACTCCTGGAGCGGATTAAGTTTGAGAATCAAGGTACCACTGTACTACTTTTTTATCCAAAGAGCTCAATGTGGAGTATATGGTTCCCCTCCCTCACTATTTAATCCCCACAAGAACCCTGTAAGGTAGGTTTGGGCTGAGAGGCAGTGACTAGCCCAAAGCCATCCAATGGATTTGAATCCAGGTCTCCCACATCCTAGTCAGACACTCTAACCACTATGCTACACTGGCTCTCAATGTTGATTAGCTTTCACTTACAACAGTTGACCACCCATTGGTATTCAGTCATTGTTCCTGGGGTTGGTGCTGGTAGGTATGGAATTCCGAAGTATTCCCGAGCAACCGTCCCTCCCTCTGAATGTGGCACCATGTAGCTTTTTAGATTCAGGTAACTCTTGTTTGGCAAACGTTGGCACAACATGGAAGAGAAGGTGATGTCGATGTGGTTTTGCAGTGGTTTCTCCTAATGAGTGTTTTAATTAAAAGTCTGCCCTTGATCAGCAGATACTTGAAAAGTGAGTCAAGTGATGTAATTATTATGAGCGTGGAGAGCATTTCCTTCTTAGAATAATTGCCAACATATTTGTGATAAGGTTTTTATTCCCCTCCCCCAGCTCCCAATAAATATGCTAAAAGAATTAGGAAATTAAGCCAGTGAGGTAGGGTGGGTGAGAGAGGGAAAGAGAGAACAGGGGAGGGAGCAAATCTGATTTATCAATGCTATATTTTCAAGACATCCTAGGGAAATGATATTTTAAAGTATGATGGTCAAAGTTTTGATCCAAAGGGGGTGAGGAGATTTAGTTGGACTGGGTTGTGCCATATTCCTGGCTGATGGCTGAGCTGGCAAGGGATTATGGGAGTTGGAGCTCAGTTCCCCAACTCTGAAAGATGGGTTTAAAACAAGCATCCCCAAACTTTGGCCTTCCAGAAGTTTTGGACTACAATTCCCATCTTCCCTGACCACTGGTTCTGTTAGCTATGGATCATGGGAGTTGTAGGCTAAAACATCTGGAGGGCCGCAGTTTGGGGATGCCTGGTTTAAAAGCACACAAACAGATCGGGGGCTGCGGGGGGGATTATACATTGAAATAAATGAAATAAAGCCTAAAAAAACCCCAGCCACAACCATCTACTTACTTTCCCTGCAAACCAGAAAGCATTTTTCTTTAAGACACCAACATTAAGCTAAAGATCAAGAGCAAAGCATAAAAGACACTATTGTTTACAGTGTTTCTGAGAATGGCATTTGATTTAACCTTAGCAATGTCAAGTAAGTTGAGAGCTCATTTACCCATTGCCATTTAGAATTTGTAGCGCAATCTGTAAACAACACTTTTCTGCCTGTCTTATTTGTCTGCATTGTAAACTCTTACATCACTGAAAACAGCTGTAGAATAGGTTATTACTTTTTTTATATAAAAAAAATCTCTATGCCCTTGATATCTGCCTTTCTTTGCAATGATCAGTGGGGACTTCCATTTTGAACCTGAGCAATAATACCTGCTCAACTGGGAGGGGCAGCCTTTGCTGCACGCCATGGCTGCGGCTAGTTTTGGGAGGCCATCATCTTCCGGCACAGCCAGTGGAGGGTATGGCTACTTGCTGCCACCCACTTCCTTCTGTGCTGGACCTTCCAATGTGGGCCAGGCCTCTTCCACTGGGCCAATTAAGGTCAGATGTGTGGGGAATGTGCCCTGCCAACCCCTGGCCTATTTAAGGGGTCTGTTTTCAAAACGTGGGCTCTCTATCAAAGCGAAATTAAAAATAGCCTTAGCATAGCCACACACCACCTTAGTGGCCACTCAAAGTTTCACGCGCTTGTTCACAGCCCTATTTTAATATTCTTTAGGCACTATATTGGGGGGGATACTTTGTATTCAGTGCATGATCCCAGCTAATCAGGAAACACAATCATACGCAAAATCACATTTTTATTTAATAAAAAAATAAATAAAATCATGGGCTGTTCGTATCTGGGATCTCATGGGGAGAGCCTACTTTTGGTGGGGGGTGGGGCATGCTTCCCTCCTACAGATATGCCCCCAGTGTGTGAACAGAATGGGGCTGGGGCTGGCAGTTAACACATTGGTGGGGAAAAGCAGCATTCACAGTCCTACACATTCCCCACTCTTTATAAATCCTGGTAGATCAGCAATTCCTGAATAAGGCTAATATCTATGGCATATGTAGATCCAGGCTATGAAAAGTTGGTTTGTTCTTTTTTTTTTAAAAAAAAAATGGCACCTTGCTTGAATCGGGCCCAGGAGCTCATTCACGACAAGCTTCAAGCTTCCTGGATGACCTCTGTTGGAAACATGATGCTGGAATTGTGATCTGACCTAGTAGAATTCCTTTTCATCCTGTATCTGCTACCTTTATTTACAGGGATCATACGCTTATATGGCCAAGCAGCCTTTCCCTCCCTAATTGAACCTCTACTTTAATCAAGAAGCTTCCTTCCATGCTGCTGCCATGGTTTTGATTTCTGATTGTTCCACAAGTCAAGTGCATGAAACCTCCAGCGAGCTCCCTATAATTCATATTTAATTGGCATTTCATTCTTGTTTATTTATGTTGCATGACCAGAATATGATTTAAAGAGCTGTTCTTTCTCAAGTACTCTGTGTGACCTACAATGTGGCTTGTGTTGAGCTGTAGCCACTTGTAAAGAGGCGAGTCGGTGCCAGTTATGGATGGAATCAGAGAAAGAGCAGTGAAATATCAAACAACAAGCAATGATATCAGTGAAGGAGGTTGTGAGAGGCTCCTGGTGAACTGTTTTGTAGACCAGATTTAATTAAACTAATAACATTGAGCATTTACAGAGTAATCCAGAGGCCTTTTGTGCAAGGCTGGGGAGGGATGGATGGGGCAGAAGTGTCCTCCCCTGCCCGAGGAGATGGAGGATCCCCCATGTTCTCCAGGGAGGTCTCTGCCGGCTGCGCTCTCATCTCCCCTTCCTCCTCCACTATCTTGTAACTAGGTAATTCCTCCTTGAAAGGTATAGTCTGTCTTCCTCTCTCCTCCTGAAACTGCTGTAGACAGGGGGGGGCAGCCCCTCCTTTTAATGTTGTATTCAGTAGCCGTGTCTCCAACACCAATCCATTAATGCTGTTTGTGAGATGGGTTGGCCTGCTTGATATTAATGAGCTTCTGCCTTATTTTGTTGATGAGGCTTTCCAATGCAGGAGGGATAGGAAGGCTTGTTGACTTCTTAGGATCCAGAGTTCTGCTTCACCTGCTACGTTTCTGCTCGTTCTGCAGTTCTCTTTTGCTGTTGTTTTGGAACACACGCAAAACCATCTCAGTACAACCATATCAGGATATAGACCCATAGTTACTAAGGGCACAATGTGGACCCAGCCAGGAGGTGAGGACTGGACATCAACCCTACTGCCCAATGACCAGCACTACTTCTTATGGTTAACAGACTGGAATCTGCCTTGTTCTGAGCCAGATCATTCATCCTTCTACATTGCCTACAATGACCGGCAGTGTGTCTCCAGGATTTTAGGAAGGTTTCTCACCTAGCCCTGTCAGATGTTGAACTGGGACCTTCTGCGTGCAAGCAGATGCCTTCTCACTGGGCCGCAGCCCTTCATCTAAATTGCCACATTAATACTGAATCAATCACAATACTCTGATGGGTGTGTAGTGTCATGCCATAGCTCAGTGGCAAAGCATGGGCACTGCATACAGGATGTCCAGGGCTGGCTGGATGAGGAGGAGTGGTTGGAGCCCCTCAGCCAAGAGAGGCTTAGACCCTGGGTCCTGGTGGTGGGACAATGCGGAGGAGGCTGGGGAAGAGACAAACCGGGAAGTGCTGGAAGTGGTTGGAGCGATCAAGACGGGGTCAGAAGAAGGCCCTGCCAGGACAGGGCTGGAGTGTCTCAGTGGAGCGCAGATGCAGACAGGGAGGAATCAGAGGGTACAACTGGCGTCCCACAGCAAGGCAGTCTCAGTCCTGCTGGCTCTGTTCCTACATGTTGCTGAGCAAAGGGCCAGACAGGCCCAGAGGAGGAGCTCACCCCACATCGCAGTCTCCGTCTGTTGGGAAGGGCTCCAAAGTCAGAGGTAGAGGGGAAAGGTGGGGCCAGAGGTCAGTTTCCAGCAACGTCTCAAGCTGGAGTCAGGTAGACCCTGCTGTGTTACTTTCTGTGAATAAAAGTCAATTGCATTCCAAGCTTCTAGCCTTTTCCTGACCTGCAGAGACCCAGCCAGCCTCATGACACAGAAGGTCCCAGATTCAATCCCCAGCATCTCCAGGTAGGGCAGATGATGTCCCCTGTCTGAAACCCTGAAGAGCTGCTTTCAGTCACAGCAGACAATCCTGAGCTAAATGAACCAATAGTCCAGCTGGATATAAGACAGTTTTCCACGTTCCTAGGTACAGGGTAGCAAATACCCCTTCTTTCAAAAAGTATGCAAGCTTTTAAAGATGCTTCTAATTTCAAATATAATGACTTGCACTGCTTTTATAAGAGGAAGAAAGAAACACCAGAGGTACAGTGCCTTGTGAAAGCATCACCAGCTCCCTACATGACCTCATCAATATTGTAAAGATACATTTCTTTGTTGAATTCTGGTAAACCTGGGGTCATAACACAAAATGACAGCCTTCGAATGTCTGCTAAGTCATTTGATGATGGGTTATTTGAGCACTGCTACAAGGAGTCTAACAACAGCATTGGCAAAGAGAGAAAACACCTTTTCTTTTCTTTTCTTTTCTTTTCTCTTCCTGGAAGGGCAAGTGAGAAATATTTTATAGAACTGGAATGAAACTCACCTAGCCTGCATGATAGATAACAGAATCAGCATCTGTGGGTTTGTTGAATACACACACATACACACACACACACACACACACACACACACACACAGTGGTACCTCAACATATGAATGACTTGACTTCTGAAGGTTTTGACTTATGAAGTCAGCAAACCCAGAAGTCTTTTTGCCGCATGCGCATTCTGCGCCTGCGCAGAAGCGGTGCACGCGGTCTGCACATGCACAGAAGTGCGAAATCGCGCAAAACGGGCACTTCAACAACCGAAGACTTTGACTTACGAAGAGCGCCGCGGAACAGATCGTCTTCATAAGTCGAGGTACCACTGTATATTCCTCAGTGATGACACTTTAAACCTCTTTTTCATGTCAACAATTCAGATAAGGTGGATCTAGTCGCAGCTTAAGTCTAAATCTGAATCTGAGAAGACGGTAGATTATTAATTAATTAATTAAGTAATTAATGTTAGAGAAAGCTGTTGGTAGCGAAGGAACAATTGGGGGGGGGGAGGGTTACCAGATGCTGTGTAATGTGCAACATCAGGTATTAAGTTGGCTTTGTGTTCTTAATCTCTTTTTCTATTAGCAAGAAAGGAAATTAAATTTACAACTTCCACGTTCATTTCCAGAGATGCTAGGAGAAGAACAGTTGAGCTAAATGAGATGGCCGTTGGATGGGGAAACCAAATGAAGGAAACTTTCCCAGGTGTTGTATGGCTATACTTGTATGTAGAAGGGACCAAAATGAAAGAATCAGAAAATGAGAAGGTGGCTGGTGTGGGGGAAGAGAAATTCCATTCAGTTTTCCCTTAAAGGCAAACCTACCTAATCTTCATTCTCCAAAGCAACACAGCAACCAAAACACAGCCATCCTTCAAGATTTGCACGAATTTTGCACTTCGGTTCTATAGCCAAGTAACGTAAAGAATGGTTGCATTTTGTGCACATTTAACGTGTGCGATTTCAAGCTTGTGTTGTTGGAGGCTGGCCAGTTGAGATTGTGCAAATTAGATGCATGCAAAGTTTTTCCCCAGCCCCAAAAGAGCTTTGAAGCCATCAGTCTTGCTTACTAGACCAGGGCCTCTTTGCACACCGGCAATGGAAGCCCGGGGGTGGTCTCATGAGCTGTCACAAGATCTCGTGGGAACTCAAGATGATCTCACCTGATCTAATGAGAGCATCCCAGAGCCGGCATGTTGAGTGAGCCTGTAAGCAAAGCAAATAACTTAAAAATCTATTTTTTGCACTAGGTTTTCTGACTCCAAAAAGCTAAGGATGCCTGTGCTGGGGCGGTTCCACGGGTCTGAATATAAACATTTCTGTGTCTATGTGGAACCCTTTGAAACAAACCCCTGAGTAAGATCCAATCATACTATGTACAAAAATGCATAAACTAGGCCAAAGTGCATATATGAGTGAAACTAGCATGTAACAAAACAATACCTTATATTATGAAGCATTTCTTTTCAAAAGTGTACATGTTAAACAAAAGTGCATACAAACATATTGGGAGAACATATTGTACAAACATATTGTATATTGGGAGAAACTCACTGTGAATTTTTCTGAGGCCTTTAAAAAAATGCAAACTGATGTGGAGAACTGAACTTCAGAGAGGAAAACTGAGAAACTGAAATTAACAGATTAACTCAGCTATAAAGATAATAGGTGAAGTTACATCAGTGTTATCAGGATGGAAGCGTAGCATATTACCCTGATAAATGCCCTACTATTTTCACTGAGAAGGTGAGTTATTTAGCTCATAATAATATTTTTACAGTTTTGGATTATTTTAAATTTTTTTGTCTTTGACTCCTAATTATCTCAGGGTGCTTCTTTTCGCAAATGTAGGAACATGAGTGCAATCATGTGTCTAATACTGCATAGAGACAGTCTTCCTTCCATGTAAGGCAAAAGTATAAGGACTCCAGTCCTGTGTAAACAGGAAACTATGGCAATTCTTGCAATCTTGATGGCCCTTATTGGAGCTGCTGAAATCATGGCAACTGTTGCTGTCGGGTCAAGTTGTATTTTGTTCGTCTTCCGGAGAACACAGTGAGGCAAAGGGGAAGGAGTTCTTGGAGAGAAAAGTTTTGAAATGTCTATTTTGAGAGACAGTGCATTGAAAAGGAAAATCCAATTGCACATTTAAATTCAATGGTTTATACAGATTTTTTTAATTAAATCTGCTGATTAATGATGAAATAGACCAGGGGTCGGCAACCTAAGGCCCATGGGCCACAAGCGGCCCACAGGGGTCGTTTAACCAGCCCACAAGCCGCCCCTGAACTGAGCTGCCCACTCAGTGAGTCCCTGCACCGAAAATCGCGTCTGTGCAGACGCAGGTGCTGGTAATCGTGGGTGTGCCAGCCCATGGAGAGATCTTCGCTGGAGTGAACTGGCCCAGGCGAGGTAAACCTTGCCGACCCCTGAAATAGACTTTGGGTGAACACATGTCAAAGTGGCTTGGACTGGGCAAAGTCATCCATCCATCACTGCTCAGCAGTTGAAACTGGCACAAAAGTACCAAAATCAGTTATGTTGGGAGGACCATACATACATGTCAACACTTGATAACAGTGATTTGCATGTGAGAATAAGCTATGGCAGATGAACTATCACAGACAGTACTTTCACATCAACGCCCTTCTTTCATTTTTGTAACTGGGTTTTTCTGCCATGTCTTCATATCTGGTGTGACTGGTGTTCAGCATGCAATCCTAAATCCAGTAACCTAATTCTATGGCATTTACTTTTGAGTCAACATGTGCGGCAGCACTGCTTATCCACACTTACACCCCCCCCCCACGCTGTCTAGGCACAGGTGTGTGCTTTAAAGCTCCATGTCTGAGCACTTATTTAAAATAAAAAATAAAAAATCCTTGCTGCTTTCCCCAGAAAAAAAACCTCTCTTTAACACTGAAATGCAACAAATGACAATTCGGATTTTCCGCAGCCAAAGAGCTTTAAAGTGTCGACCCATGTCTAGAAACACAGCACAAAAGGAAGTCTGGGTGAGCTATCAGTCACTTCCAAACAGAAATACAGTCGTACCTGGGTTCTCAAACAGAATGCATTCCAGGAGTCAGTTCAACTACTGGAACTGTTCGAAAACCAAGACATGGCTCCTAATTGGCTGCAGGAGCATCTTGCAGCCAATCGGAAGCTGCAGAAGCCACGCCGGAAGTTCGGCTTCTGAAAATCGTTCGAAAACCAGAACACTCACTTCCGGTTTTCGATCATTCGGGAGCCAAAACATACGAGCTCCAAAGTGTTTGGCAACCAAGGTACGACTGTACTCTCCCCACTGCCCCATTAGTGGCTGTATGTTTAATCTTTGCATGAACGTCCATGCTGGGTTACCTCCTGCAATCAATATGTATATCTAGGACCAGTGCTTTTTTCCAAGAAAAATAGGTGTGGGAACTCAGTTGTTACAGTAAGTCGCCAGGCGACTCAGGGCAGCCCTGAACAGATGCCAGTTTGACAACAGCCGTGTTCACTGCCTGTGAAGGTGCTAAAAAACTACAACAAGCTGTTTCCCTAGCTGGTTTGAGGGTTGCCCAGGGCAGTCTCGAGCAGGTCGGGCGCCCTGGTGCTGAGGGGCGGAGATCGCTCCGGTGCCCCCGCCCTCACAGGGCGCAGCATGGCTTCCGCGTGGCTTCGTCGCGCAGCGCCCCGCCTACCAGCCCAGCGCCCTAGTGCCCCGCGCCACCGGGGCTCTACCTAGAGCCGGCCCTGGGGTTGCCCCTGGTTCTGCTGCAGGACAAATAAATGTGCTCCTGCCTCCCTCATTCTTAGATTCAGGTGGATGGCTAGAGCAGCTCAGAAGGGCCCTCATGCAACAGTAAAGGCCTGGCTGGAAAGCTAAAAGCCCACCGCCATGAATTGGCTCCACCCCATAGCTTGACCAATTGTGGTTAGGAATGGCTAGGAGCTAGGTGGAGTCATAGATCTAGAAAAGAAGTGTAAACATGTACACACTGGCCAGCCTCCGTTTTGACTTGTTTGTTTTGGGCTTCTCAGAAGTATGTAAAGGCGGGAAACAGGCGGGGGAAGCACCAGCCCTAAATGGCACTCACCTGAGAGGGGCCGGAACTGTGCTCTAGGGCTGTAACTACAGGGGAGGGGGAAGGTGGGGGAAAGTGATTCAGTTGTAAGCGTGAAAGTGACCTCCAAATTCTACTCAGGGTGCTGGGGCAGGGAGTGCCTTCCTTCTTGCAAATCTGGCGAAACTGCCTTAAAAGCATATGCTGGGTTCCTGGAGTGCAGATTTGGAAAGTTTATTTGATTTCCATTGAGTTGTTTTCGAGGTACAGCCCCTTCCTCTGGCATCAAGAGGACCTTCAGATCCCCATGAAGCCCACATACAGATTAAGAAAAGGGCTCAATCTCACGCTGCATATTAACTAAATATAAGTTATGTATGGGTTTTCTCATATACTCTGAAGTATCTCTTTAACAAACATTTTTCATTAAATGCAAATGAATCATTGTGGTTGTCACCATCTCAGTGTCTGTGTTAGTCCTCGGAGGCCCTTCTGTTGCTTCTTCTACTTCAGCTCCTTTCAAATCAAGATAATATCCTTACTAAATATGCCCTAAAAACATATTAGTTAAATATGCATATGATCGGCTTCACATTCAATTAAACATTTCAGTATTCCCCAGGCTTTCAAGTAACTCAACGTTACCTTATGTAACACTGTTAAAACATGCTAGAAACAGTTGCCATCTGTAAAGTAAAACACTACTTGCCATAATAGCATAATCTGAGATGAAGTCCTCTCGTGAGACAGATTCCTATGGGATGCTGAAAGAACTATAATCTATTTTTACATATCTAATTGGCTTGGGAGGCATTTCCGAATCATTCATTCCAATCAATGGGATATTGCTAGTCTAAAACGAAGCCAAATGATGCCATATACAAAATACTTTTAAGTTGGTTTGATCTGATTCTGGTTTAGGGTTACGTGTTTTCCATTTTGAATATTTCCAGCTGATTGGACTAAAAGGGATCCAAGTGTGTGTGGAATATAATGTCTGCTCACAAAACTGTAGGACGAGGGTTGCGAATTCCGGTTTCCCATAGGAATGCATTGAAATTTCTTTTTTTGCCCACAGGAACGCATTAATTAAATTTCAATGCATTCCTATGGGAAACCCCGATTCGCAAGATGAATTTTCCGCAAAACGAATTCATCTTGTGAGTCACCATCTGGCCATGTTGTAAGCCGCCTTGAGCATCATTTTAACTATGGAGAGGTGGCATACAAATATGATGATGGTGATGATGATGATGATAGAGGAGAAGTCTGAAAGAACTTTGTGGAGATCAAAGTTCTAAGCATATTTATGTTTCCTCTCCATTGGCTATCCTGGAAGGCTTTTTAGAAAAACGTTGGCCAGTGAATTATTTTGTCCTGTGGAACAAAAAGGGTCTACTTTACTATGTATTCTGGGCTTCTTAACATCCACATGTTTGCTTGTGTATCTCTACCACATGCAGCTAGAGCCTTTGCTCTCCACCTGTTTGTGTTTCAAAAAACCTTGACTGCCATAGCTGCCAAGTTATCCCTTATTTTAAGGGATTTTCCCTTATGCTGAATAGGCTTCCTCGCGAGAAAAGGGAAAACTTGGCAGCTATGCTGACTGCACATGGTCTCTAGGTGCAAAGGTTGCATAACAGGAGACCAGTTCCCCACATTTCTTGCATGACAACAATGGGGGAGGGGTGGTTTCCCTCTTTGCCAGTCTTGAACTTAGCTATTTGTTGTTAGCTGATCTGGGTGCCGATCTGTTCTCATCAGATAGTGATTTAATTTCAAAGCAGCCCTTTGCAAGAGCACAAGCGATTTGAATGTAGCAATTTTCCAGCCTCCTGCTGTTTATGCTTGCATCTGTGCTGCAAATAGTTGGAAGACCTTTGCTGTTTTCTGATCATTTTGATTTATGAGGGCTTGAAGAAATTTGAAAAGGAAATTGGATCTGATTGAGCGGCTGTTGCCAAAATCAATAATAATAATGATAATGATAACAACAACAGCAGCAGCAAAATCTAACCAGGCCTAGAAAAATTTGCTACATCATATTGAACTCTCCACAAATGGCAAAACAGTGTCCAATATACACAAAATGGGCCTAACTATAATAGTCATTTAACTCAAATCACTTTGTTTTATGTAATGGGAGCAGCACTGAAAAGTTTAGATGTTGGTTTAGCCTATGGATTTTCTGAGCTGCCATTTACACAGACAGGAGGTCTGCATGGATGCCTGTATTTCTACTCAACTACAAAAGCAAAGGATTCAATTGCCACTGTAAATAGATAAAATCAATCAAACCTTTGTAATTTAAGGACTTATGGAGGCTGCATCACAACAGTGGTGGATTTTGGGTTTCCAAATTTCAACAGCGCCCTGTGCAATGCCAAAATTTAGCGACCCCACCTCTTGTTTTCCATTGTTCATCATTGTTGCAGCGCCTTCTCAGCTTGGCAAACTGGTTGTGCTCCCCTAGATCTGCCTCTGCATTGTGATTCAAATCAGTGTCACACATAGAATGCTACTTTCTATCATTTTCTAATGTCTCGGTTTATTTTACGTTTTCCTAAAAGCAAACGCTTTTACTCTGTGGGAGCCGGATTCATTGTACAGTCATTGTACATTAAGAGTCAATGTGGTCTAAGGGCAGGAGTGCTTGACTTGGGCCTGGGAGACCAGGGTTTCAATCTCTGCTCAGCCATGAAATTTATTGGATGACCTTGGGCCAGTCACAAGATCAGTTCATATATATTAGATTCCCTTTTTTAGCTGATATAAAATATAGAACTGATGCAGTCAGACCTCTGACAGTTGAACCGTCATTCTGGAGGGATCTGCTGCTGACAAGATCTTAGAAAGGCATCTTGGAAGATGACCATTTCCAGAGTGCGGCAAAAGCAAAAGAGTGTGTGGTACCTTAGAGACTTCAGGTCAAATCCCTTCTCCAGCTTCAGCCTGATGCAGTGATCGGCCTTGAACCAGACCTGATGCTGGCTGGCACCAACTGTAAGAGCAGCTCGTGATCCAGCAGATTCCAGGGTACACCAGCCCTGCACTTGGAATGTCCCATCTGCCAGATTCTGTCTGTGGGTATATGGCTGGCAGGCCTGCCACTCATTTGGTGGGTAGAAAGGCTGTGTTGGAGGATTGATACAAACATCACTCCAGTGACAGTAGCTTATGGGAGGTCCTCAACCAGCAGAACCAAACCAAGGAACGCCTCTGCCCAAATTAGTTGGTGGTGTTGTAACCTAATACAATTAACAGTGGTATAAACTTGTGTAGACCACTTCATCAGATGAATATTGACAGTCCAAAGCCATACACTATTAACCATACTCCCCCCCCCCAAAAAAATGTTTAGACATGGGTTTAATTAGGATTCCATTCTTGTATTGCAGACAGAGTGAGAGGAGAAATTTTTTCCCCTTCCTTTTCTGTCTTTGTCAGTTTCCTACATACTTTTCCATCTGATAGCCAAACTGGCATATTTTCTGACCCTGTTCAATATCTACCTACTACGGTAACAAAAGACAGACACACAGAGAAATGCATGAACTTTAAAACTTTCTGACAAATAGCTTCCTGAAAATATTTTCTGTCAAAAAGGGACTCATGTTTAATACATTCCATTCATAGATCTGATTTACATTAACTTTTTCTATAGATCTGATAATATTTGCATTAAGTGTGTTTCATATTCACCTTCCTGGAATGAATGTATATGGAAACTTTTTCTGCATGGAAGCTTAATATTCATTGAAGAACAATGAAAAGTTGTGACAAGAAATATGCAATTATTTTCTTTTGCTTAGCCTTCAGATGGGAATGTGTAAGTCCCAGCTTAGACACGAACCAGGTAGCATTGAAGAGGTCCTAAAGCCAGATCTAAAAGGTAGGTGGCAACTAGATGTCAGAACATGAAAATCTGACCATTTTAGACTGAAACCTTGAAGAGGAGAGGGCTTTGGCCAATATACAACATTTGTAATTTTTGATGACTGTTCTAGTTGCCACTGCCCTCCATCATCATTGGCCAGAACCGAGAGTTACTGCCTCTTTAAGAGATCAAGAGAGGTTTGGAGATTTCCCACCTGTCAAACAATTGCTGGAACCTCTTCCCTGCTTCTGGAATTGGTCACACCAGTAAAAGCATTAGGTGATCTCGTTCCAGGCTACCAGTTCTCATTCCTGGATCTTCTTTGACTCAGATAGGCTCGACATTTTGGCCAGACAAACATGGCTTTGTTGGAAGATGTAGGCAGGCAACCTCCACTGGTTTCTGGAGACATCTTTCAGATTGCATAATGGTGGGACAAAGGAAGCCACCATTGCTAAATCTAACTCAGCATTGTCTACACTGTTTGGCAGCAGCTCTCCAGGATTTCAGGCAGAGGGCATTCCCAGGCTTACTGGAGAAGCCAGGTATTAAACCTGACCTTCTTCATGCAGTGCTGGTGCTCTCTCAGTAAGTTACAGCCCCTCCCAGCCTGGGCAGGATTCTTTTGTAAGGGTCTATTCTACAGAGAATCAATGCACCCAGCATTGCCTGTGTTGTCATCCAGCAGAACTGGATGGTTAGGGGGTTGGACTGGATGGCCCTTGTGGTCTCTTCCAACTCTATGATTCTATGATTCTATGTTGTGAGTGGGGCTGCAACATTCCAAAGCAGTGTCTCCCCTATCTGGTTTAGGGTCACAAACATATTCTGCTAGAAAAGCTCATTCCTGTATGGATAATCATCAGCCCTGTGGAACAGTTTGCACCATCTAGCAATAAGGACTCCTTGGTTGTGCACCATAGAATTCAGCACAGCCAAAATTTAATGTATGTTGAAGAAAGTGTGCAGTATATCTTCCTTGATTCCCCTCTCCCTTTTCTTTGCAAGTGGGAAAGTCTTACACCAGAGCTTTCCAAACTTTTCATGTTGGTGACACAACTTTTAAGACATGCATCATTTCACGACACAGTGATTCAGTTTTACTAGCAAACTGGAGGTTAAACTAACTCCTTTGCAGCCCCGGGAGGAGCTACACACTGTGTGTCAACGCTACACACTGTAGCTGACTCTTCTTTTCCAGCTCCCTAGAATGACTATCCGACAAATACACACAAAAAATGCACAGCAAGCATAGTTGCCACCTGTTTATAATTTTATAAATTGTTCATATTTAGGGAGATCCATCCATAGTAAGTATATAATAACTTGTTGCAAAGTGACTGCCCATGTTTTGTTCTTGTTGTGAAATATTTCTCATAAAAAACAAATTTCCCCATGGCTCACAGTAAATTTCATATGAATTGTGACTCATATATGATTATGGGTTTACTGCTTTCATTGCTTGCATTAATCAATGGTCCCCCTACAGATACAGAGCAACCTATATCACTATATCATTAGCCTTATGGCATTTTCGTGCAGTGTCTCCATATAGGAACACTTAGCTCTGCATTTCATAATTGAAATAATTACGATGCTAAAATAGTTATGGAGACTACATGGCAATGCATATGTGAGATGTGAATTTGTGACTTTTGCAATAAAGATCCAAAATATCTGGGCTTTTCAAAGCATTTAATTTAATTTGCCTCTTTTCTACCATAATATGTTCAAAGCAGTTTAGAACATTAACCATGATCTACACAACCCAGTTGACTAACTGGGTTAATGGCTTAAGACAGGACAAGTTCAATGAGGAAAGTACCACAATTAAAATATTTTTGGTGCCAGGTCAAATTATGATGATTTTGCTATTTGTTGGTGGTGTGTTTTTCAGCTGAAGTCTTTCTTTCTGTTGTTTGTTTTACAGCCTATTGTGTGGCTTTTATGCATTGTTCTTTTTAATGCTATCCCATGTTTCATGTTTTTAAGTTTTTCAACTTGCTTGGAGACTTCTTAGGTGTCAAGCAGTTCATAAATAGAATTAATCATGAAAACATCATTAAGAACAATACTATATTGATGATTACTATATTTTAATTAAATGTAATAGTTGTAATACTCTTGCAATTGAATCATAATTTTCATTATGTCCCTGTGCCCCCCATGCCCCCCCAAATCTGATCAGGAGAGTTGAGGATCACCCTAGCACAGGTTGGGGGCAGTATGCAAGGAAAGGAGAAGGGGGTAGGGTTCAATTCTGCAAGCAGAAGACCTTGCAATTTTATTTGATAGCAACCCCTATCTCTAGTGAATGTCCAGAAATCCACTGAAGATCTGAATGAACACTCAGCTTTACATAGGAGGAGGCCATCCTTCAGGCAGCCTGTTTAGAGGCATATAGGTGGAGATGATGGTTGCTGAACCTCCCATTTCGATTTATTTTCATTAGCAATGGTTTAATTGGGCAGGAGTGATCACATCTCATCATACATTTCCTCCTCTTCAGGTCCTATCTCATACCTGCTGACCATTGAGAACACCTCAACACAAACTTGTGTGATATTTACTTCAGAAGCCTATAATTGCAGCATCTTGGCACAGAAGGTGATTATTATAGAGCCAATGTCCACTTTGCAGCTTGCAAGTTGGATACTCTCATTTTGGGTGTGGCTGTGTGAAAGAGGGATCATGCTGAGGGGGGCTGCACAGAGGAGGAATGGCGGGAGTCTCCTCCTCCCCCTTCTCCTGATCAGGATCCTGAATCTTCCCAGGAGCAGTGGGACAGTATAGATTTGGAAGAGTGATTTGCAGAGGGACATCGTTCAGAAGACAGAAGTTGGGAAGAACTGGGTGGTGAACAGCTAGAAGAAGAAGAACTGGGAGAGGGAGAGAGAGCGTGTTAACAGACTCTCTTTCACTGGAAAGCATACATCCCCTCGGCTCAAGGTCAAGGAGAGCAGATAAGGTGGCAGCCCAGAAAGCAAAGTGGTGAAAGTGACGTGGAAGATGAGGGGGGGAAGTAGGGGGAATCCTTAATTGGGAGCACCTTTGTCCTAGGAATGGACTCTTTGTTTTCTCCCTGTGCTCATTAAAATCTCTAAATGGTAAGAGACTCCTTTCGCTTTGTTATGCTTATTTACTAGCAAAGGGCCTGAAGCCTGACTGTGTTTGTGTGTGTGTGTGTGTGTGTGTGTGTGTGTGTGTGTAATACCAGGGGAAAGATAACATCCCTTTTCCAGGGACACTTCCTGGGATTCCAGTTGTGTTCTATAGCACCGATCAGGAGTGTTGGCAGTTGCCTTGCAGAAACATGCACCCTTTCCCAGCCTCGGTAACTCCAGCTGGCTAGGAAAGAGAGCACAGCAATATATTCATACTATGTCAATTAACAGAAAAAGGAAAACAACTGCTTGACATTCCTGTGCCTGTAATTGGTGGCGCATGTTAGTAAACTATCTTGTACAACGGCAAGAAAAAAATCACAGTGGCCCACTGCTGAGTTTCCAAAGTGGAAGCCTGCCAATTTGAGACGGCATTTCCGAGCCTACACTTTGATTTTGAGATCTATCAGTCAAGTCGTGCAGAATGATGAGCCGCATTGCCTTGTCGGAAAGCACGACTGCTTCTTCGACAGCGACGGAAGGAAGCAAGTCTGAGAGAAAGTGCACAAATTAAAACAATCTTAACACCAGTCCAGATCAATGATTGCAACTGATTTTTCTGATGGAAAGGAACCTAAAGCACTCTCTGTTATTCTCCACTAAAAACTGAGGTGGGAACTCTGGGAATATAGAGGGTTAAAGCAAACCGCAAGGATTTTGTTGTGGCAGTTAGATTTGAACCAGAGACCATTTGGCTCAGAGATTGCATTCATTGCCACTTCATTGTACCAGATTTATGAAATATGGTGGGCATGCTTTTCCTCAGTAAATACATAAACAGTAGAAAATAATAATAAAAAATTGGTAAAGTAACAAACTAAAGCATAGAACCTCTGCAGATGGGAAAATAGCACTATTGTTTTACATCAGTGTGTTCCCAAAGTGGGTGATACTGCCCCCTGGGGGGGGGTGCTGGAATGATTCAGGGAGCAGTAGTAGCCACGGATGCAATTGGGGGTGTTGAATAAAAATAAGGGAGCAGTGGAAGCATAAAGAAAGAAGAAAATTATGAAAAACTGTTTATACATGTTTCATATGATGGGTAAAGATGCTTACCACCAGGTCAGACGCCTGTTGAAGGACATCAACCACACCTCCCCTGGATCTGGCAGTTGTGTGAGAGGTGGGGTTTGTTCCTGTGCTTGGATGAACCCTTTTCAACTCACTTGCTTGCCTGCCTATTTGGCCAATGACAAATTTACTATGTTGTAGGACCTTTGTAGAAATATACAGTAGATTAGATTAGATCGGATTAGATTAGATTTTATTATTGTCATTGTGTAATTACAATGAAATTGGATGCTACCCCATAAAAACAAAAACAAGAAACAAAACAAAAAACACATTTTCAGCCACACATGCACATGCCTACACAACTTTTCAGGTCAATTATTTAGTTACAGTATTTAAGGTGGATATAGCTTTTGGGTAGAAACTGTTTTTTAGTCTATTTGTTCTTGATTTAATTGTTCTATATCTCTTGCTGAAGGCAGTAGTACAAAAAGATTATTTCCCGGATGAGATGGATCCTGTAATTATTATTATTTTTTACTTTTTTGAGGCAATGGGAACTGTACGTATAGATCTTCCAAAGATGGGAGGGGATGACCAATAATAATTCCGGCTGTGGTTATGACCTTCTGGAGCATCTTCCTCTCCATTTCTGTACAAGTGGGAAACCTAGCACAAATACAATATGTAATAATGCTCTCTATCGAGCCATGGTAGAAGGATCCTAGCAGTCTCTCACTCAGATTGTTTTTCTTTAAAAGTCTGAGGAAATAAGTTCTCTGTTCTGCCTTCTTTACCAGATACATATAAGAACTCAAATTTGTCACTGCATCTTTCTGCTTGTTTGCTTTAAAAAGGTAAATTTCCAGGGGGGTGCTGAGTATTTTTTCTGAAAAGGGGGCGGTAAGCCAAGCAGGAGAAGAGGAATGTGGCTTTGATTTACAGCACGGTTTTGAGGAAGGTCAGAGCTCAGAGATGAACAAAAGAGTTGGGAAGTGTTAGGAGAAGGGAGTGGGGAGACAGAAGGAGACCAGCCAGTTGACACATTGTATTTCTGACCCACCTTCTCCCAGAACTCGGTGCTCGATAAGAGTGCAGGAACAAAGGACTCAAAGACAATTGACCACAAGCAGCTACCGTAAGGGTAAATGCTGTTGCTAGTAAGAAGGGAGGAGGAGTTTAGTTGGAGCAACACACTCACTCATCAGGGCATACCATGAATAAACTCATTAAAAAGGAATCTGTCTTGTTCTCGCTGCTTCTTGCTGCTACCAGGGAGGGAGTAGAATTCCCGAAGCCCTGACAATGGGTAGATCATTAGGCTTCCAATAGGAACAGCATCATTACAATACATTATGAATATTATTATAGTAATACTGATGCAATTCGAAGAGCATACCCACCAACATTTCTCCAATGAAAATAGGGGTGCCCTAAGGAAAAGTGGGACAAAAAAGAAAGAAACCGGTACAGTTTCTGTAAATCAGGGACTGCCCCTGGAAAATAGGGACACTTGGAGAGTCTGAAATAGAGGATCACATCAGTAGCAGGTGCAGTAATAATAGTGAAAATGGGAAGAGTCATGAAAGCAGCTGGCAGCTTAATGGTAGAGATGCTTGGAACTCTAAGGATAAAAAAGTGTCTTTTACTGATATAGTTGCAGCAGCCATAGAAGCATGCGGAGTGGTCCAAGTTTCCCCATCCTTTTCTGTTAGTTGGGTTCTCTCCAATAGATTCAATAGCATCTGTACAAATTTAGGTCTGCACAATTAAAGTGGATTTTGGGTGCTCTGGTGCACTTGCACAACAAGCCCTCTCTTTTTTAAAAGTTGACCTTTTGTGGTAAGGAAAGTAATAGAAAAATGTACTGCAGGAAGTCATGCAATAGCTGTGCAAACAAAATTAGAGGAAATGCTTAATAAACACCAGACATTGTATAAGCTCCATATAAGCTTTATGCAAACAAAACAGGACAAATGCTCAGTAAACAGGTCCTCTGGAGTTGCCCTTAGCTGAACTGGCAACTTGAAAAGATATGAGAACAAAGCTTGAGGTAGGTGGTACTGAAAAGTCCATAAGCCTTCAGCGTAAGCAAGTCTACTATGATGCCACCAGCGTACTCTATAGTTCTCATCTTCCTTTCTCACATTGCCTTTACCAGTTATGACTCAATTATGGATTGAATATACCTCTAGCAATCCGGTATCAACCCACAATAATATAGGCAACGCCACTCTACCCTGTCTCATGGACGTTTCCCACTGTCCTTTGAAAATGTTTAGAAAACCATGGAGAAACAGAGATATCCCACCACAGCTAGTATTTTTAGACTTCATTGGATCATGACCGCACCCCTGTGTTCATGTAGCTGAGAATCTTATTGGTGGGGGGATCAGAACACTAAAAGATGTCTCCAAGTCTTTTCCCTCCACTTCCATCCAACTCGGTTCACTTGTCAAGAGTATCATTCTGCATAATCCCTGAATGAATCATTACAGCTCTGATCAGCAGCACTGATATGCCAGATACGTGATGAAGTGTAGAAGAAAGTGGTTTCAGCAAATGGAAAGAAGAAGAGAAATCAGGAAGAGTGTTCAGTAATCCTCGTCCAAATTGCAGCTGCATCTGAGATACTTTCTTCCTTTTATTTCTACTGACCTTGCAAATAAAACATTCAGAAGGAGGAGCGATTGAGGAAGGACACCATGGCTGTGAGGAATACACCATTGTACGACCAAAATCCAAATTCCCAATGTACGATCCATGAAAATGTGCCATACTGTTAAAATTCAGCGTCACTTGGACAAAAAAATGAAAGGCACAAATACAGGATGGGTGACACCTGGCTTGAGAGCAGTACATGTGAAAAGGACCTAGGAGTCTTGGTAGACCACAGACTTGACATGAGTCAGCAGTGTGATGCAGCAGCTAAAAAAAAGCCAATGCAATTCTGGGCTGCATCAATAGGAGTATAACATCTAGATCAAGGGAAGTAATAGTACCACTAGGGAAGTAATAGTACCACTGTAGGGAAGTAATAGTACCACTGTATTCTGCTCTAGTCAGACCTCACCTGGAGTACTGTGTCCAGTTCTGGGCACCACAGTTCAAGAAGGATACTGACAAGCTGGAACGTGTCCAGAAGAGGGCAACCAAAATGGTCAAAGGCCTGGAAACGATGCCTTATGAGGAACGGCTTAGGGAGCTGGGTATGTTTAGCCTGGAGAAGAGAAGGTTAAGGGGTGATATGATAGCCATGTTCAAATATATGAAAGGATGTCATGTGGAGGAGGGAGAAAGATTGTTTTCTGCTGCTCCAGAGAAGCGGACACGGAGCAATGGATTCAAACTTCAAGAAAGAAGATTCCACCTAAACATTAGGAAGAACTTCCTGACAGTAAGAGCTGTTCGGCAGTGGAATTTGCTACCAAGGAGTGTGGTGGAGTCTCCTTCTTTGGAGGTCTTTAAGCAGAGGCTTGACAGCCATATGTCAAGAATGCTTTGATGGTGTTTCCTGCTTGGCAGGGGGTTGGACTGGATGGCCCTTGTGGTCTCTTCCAACTCTATGATTCTATGAAATTGACCAGTTGCTATTTCACTATTTATATTAGCATTTTCCACATTTGGATTGGGATTGCCCTGCAACTTTTGTCACTTTGTCCTCAAGGATGCTTTTAAATTCTCCCCTTCATTCTCTTGGTTAGCCCCAGCTGGCAGATCTTTTCCCATAGCATACGATGGTTGTGGAAGAATGCATCCTCCTCCTCCTCATTATTATTATTAAATTTGTATACCCGCAGGTCTCAGGGTAGTTCACAAGATAAAATCACAATATAAAAACACAAAATACATAACCAAAACAAAAATAAAGCAACCCAATAACAACCCCCTCAACACATTCTAAATGGGCATGTTGCCTCATTCTACTGTGAATTGTGGGTTCAAAAAGTGACAGACTGTTTTTGTGCCACATTTTACCAGTGCAGATGTGTAGTTTTGCATACTGATAATATAACATACAAATGCAATATAGACATAATTGTATAATTGGTTGCATTGTATCCAGATTCTGTTAGAATATTGTGATACACACATACGTGCTCTCTCTCTCTCTCTCTCTCTCTCTCTCTCTCTCTCACACACACACACACACACACACACACACACACTTTAGTATTGCATTTTCCTTCACTCACTTCTCTGCTGATACCTGATCTATGCATTAGTGAATAAAGGGCTTTGTCTAGGGGCTCATTCCCTATGCACCTTTTTATGACCCTGTTCTGAAACTCACATGCTTTGATATAAGGTCATTATTGTTAGAAGTACTTTACCATGGAAAATACTGCATCTGTAATGTGGTCCTGTCTGGATATTCTTTGTCATTATGCGTGAGTGCTAATGGCTGCTTTACTTAAGAGCTGCGGAAAGATACACTCACAATATAACGATCCAACATATTTCCCAAATTGGAGATGTAGTTTTTATATTGAGAGGCTATCTAGGCCAGGGAAAGAGGCAGCAAAAGTGTGGTCCTTTTGAGAACCAGAAAAGGAGCACGCCTAGCTGGGGAAAAGTAGGCAGATATTTACACCTTGTTAAGAAACAACAATGTCTTCTCCATCTGAGTAATCTTAAGCAACACTCTTGGGAAGCATATAAGAAGACCAGCAACAAGAAAAGATCCAGCAACAAGAATCAAGGGCCCCAATTACAGAGTTGAATTGTTTTTCAGACACAAGCTGGAAGGTGACCTAGAAATATTTATAGGTAGTTCAGTGTCCATAGGAGTCAACAAGGTGAGGAAAGACTGAACTTTAAAATGAGGTAATGGGGGGGGGGATACATACCATTCATATATAGTGGACAGGAGAATGCCCTGGAGTCCCAAGATTGGCATTTCAATGGCATCCAGGGTTCATATGGATTTTTGAGTGTGTGTGTTTCTATTCTTTTTTAAAAAATGAAATTTGGTTTCGGGAGGGAAGGAGATGAGAGTTTTTAGGGGGTTTCTGGGGAGAGGAGGGGGGTGGGGAGAAGCCCAACTATAAGATGCACCACCTTCGACTGTGCACTGTCCATGGGAATACCTGGTGGCAGGAGGGATCTCATGGGGGGTGGGTTGGAAGAAGGAGGAAAATATGTTATTCTTTGTTTATGTGTTTATTTCTTTGTTCTGCTAATATGCAAAATCAATAAAAATTATTTGAGGGGAAAAAAGGAGATGAGAGTTTTTACAGTCTGAAAACTAGAATGAGGACATCTATACTTCAAAAACATTGAGATTGAAAACCTTATTTTTTCCCCTCTTTGTCACAATATTAGATTTACTGAGTCTCACAAAGCCTAATGTAAGACTTGATGGGAGAAGATTAAGAAAACAAAACAGATTCCCTCTTTCTGGGTGCATGACTGTCATAATGAGTGACATTAGTTTTTTATAATTCATTTAAAAATCAGACTGATGAGCAAGGCTGTGCTCTCTGCAGATGAAAATGAGGCCTTTTGCATTGAGCTTCATCCCACACGCTCACACCTCGACTCATAGATAGGCTTCCCTCCTGTGATGCCTGCCGAAATCAGTTTTTAAGGCAATGGCAGTCCCCTGTTTTTCCCCTCAGGGAAATCTGAGGTGAATCTTGGCACTTCCTGACTAGGGAAATTATCTGGGGAACTCTGAGGACAACTAACTCCATTTCTTGCTGTTTCCCCCTGTTGAGAAGAGAGGAGACTTGAACTGACAATCAAAGGGTGGAACCCAGCTAGAGGTCCTATCTCTGGTTCTCAGCATTTACCACCCACATGCCAACCCCATTTGGCATCTGTGAGAGGCTGGCTATAAGAGCTACACATAGGATTGGTGAAGGCCTGATGTAAGTTGAGGGCTATAGCAGGGCCATAACTTGAGTCAATGAAGCCAACGAAACCTGTGCTGAGGAGATCTTTGACCAGACTCCCCTTGAGATGTTTTTTTTTTAATTGAAAAGCCCAGATCCATCAAGTGCGCAGCCCTCAAAGACAAGCGATACAAGATTACTCTTCCTTTCAAGCACCATGGAGACACAGCAAGGGGGTGAGCATTCATTCAAGGCCGGAGAATATTGCTTCAGCTTGTAAGCTGTGAAGGCCCAGCAGGCAAAATTTACCCTGTGACCTTTTAAGGTCTCTGTGCTGCTGGTAGGAACAAGGTCTGATTTCTCTGAGCACAAAAGGAGAAAGATCCTTTTGCTGGTTGTTAAAAGAAAGAAAGAAAAGGATTGAACTGTAAATAACAAAGGTGATTTACGTTGTCCTTTTACCAAAAATAGTGTAAGTTCATCCGTTCCACTTAACTTTTTGGTATGTATGTGTTTGCTTCCGAATGTAGACTATACAAGTGATATTACTTTAATGAGAGAGGGGGGCGGCGGAAATCAATACACAGTGCATACTATAGGACTGGGAGCTAATAATAGCAAACAGAATTTTTCAAGTGTTTCTCAAGCATTATTTCAATAATTCTTATAATAATACTCTACAGCTGAGCTGAGCTAATACACCTAGAAGAGCAGGTTGCTTATCAGAGTCATGACTCAGGTGACACCTGAGCCATCGAGTTACAGTGTTGGACACAGGGGTGCCAACTTCTGGAATATATTGTGGGGGCCCGATGCAACGTCCTGACGTCATGCGCACAATGTCACGAGGAGCTGGGGTGTGTGTGAAGCTGAACATATCAGCAGCATGGCTGCAGCAGCTGGTGGCCCCTGTCCACCCCCTCCCTCTGCCGTTCAAGGGAAAGATGGGGTAGCCGCCTCCAGCTAGTGGCAATGGTGGCAGCAGCAGCAGCAACCATTGACCACTGAAGATGTGCTATGCCCGACTCCACTTTCACCTTTCTCTGCCCTCTGACCAATGCCCACCCCCCCAAAAAAACAGGAGGGGGCAAGGTGCCTTGACCCCTAGGAGTTGGTGCCTATGGTTGGACATAAGGGACCTTTGGAGTCATATAATCAAACACCCTGTTGGAAGAAGGGGCAGGACTCGCTCTTTGCTGCTTCCTGCATGCCATGTAAAGAAAGAGGGAAAGGTTGGAAGCTTCTGGAAGGTCTAACAGTAAACACGGGAATTCTTCATCTCAGACAGCATGAACAGTTCTGGAGTAGGGATGGGTGAACCTGTCACTTTCAGTTGTTTCCAATATCTAATTTTTCCCATCTAAAATTCCTTTGCCCCATTTCCCCATACCTTAAAAAATCTCTATGAAAATTCATGCATGTTTTGTGCACATTTTGCTTCCCATGTGCAAATTTCTATGCAGATTTGCACAAAGTATATATCTGCAAGCAATTGTCCACTAATAGATGACATTTTCCTATGTTGTTTTCACTATTATATATTCATTTTTGTGTGCATTTTCCCACTAATAGATGCATTTTTGCACTCACTCCCTGGTTTAAGGACTACATTGCCAAATTCAGGAAAAAATGTGAGTTTTGAAGGAAAGCTACATTTTACTTTGCATATCAGTTTCGGAAGTGAAAATTTGTTATGGGTCACTTAAAATGTGTCCCAGATGAACTTCCACAGCCCCAGCTACTCTGAAGTGGTTAGACCTGGTTATAAATAGAGGATTTCTGGCCTTTTGCTCTTGCCCAGTCTATAGATCAGTAGCTTTTGTCTGCTGTAGCAAGTAATGGACCTCAATAATACACTCA
Organism: Zootoca vivipara; assembly: GCF_965207765.1. Lineage (NCBI taxonomy): Eukaryota > Metazoa > Chordata > Lepidosauria > Squamata > Lacertidae > Zootoca > Zootoca vivipara. The sequence continues at coordinate 17,805,292 of NC_142590.1, read as the reverse complement.
TCTGACCTTGACTTAGATCTGACCATGACTTAGCTTCATCATGATAGCATGCTTAAAACTCCATACAATATCAACCTAGTATTTCATGAAGAATTTATACATGCACAAAAGATGATCCAGGTCATATTAGCTGATAACATTATATTTTCTTCATTTGTTTTTATTTTTATTTTATTTTTTGCAAATTCCTTAGCCATAAAAAAATGTGCAGGCCACACCTACTGCGGTCCCTCACTCCCTTTTCCATTCAGCATTCTTAACCTGACCTCTCTGTTAGAACCACCATAAGAAGGTCCTCTTGCAAATATTCATTCATGATGGAGAACGGCAAGGCAATTACCTCTTTTCATTGGAAAAGCAGTCTCAGTGACTCTTGGTCACTCCCATTTAGAGAAGTGCCATAAAGGTAAATAGTTATATACCTTGCAAACTGGTGATGGGAGTATGTGATTATGCCCAGAGTAAGATTTCTTAGTGATACATCCAGGAGCTAACCTGGAGATCTCCTATGAAATGCGCACAAATGTGATTGAAGAAGCATAGACACCAAGTTGTATGTGGGTGTACGCACACACACACACACACACACACACACACACACACTGGTATGTTGTAGTCAGTCTACAGTCGTGTGTGTGTGTGTGTGTGTGTGTTACAAAAACAAGGTAAAAAGATAAAGGACCTAATTGGGATTGCGGCACTCATCTCGCTTTTCAGGCCGAGGGAGCCAGTGTTTGTCCACAGACAGCTTTCCGGGTCATGACTAAACTGCTTCTGGTGCAACAGAACACTGGGATGGAAACCAGAGCGCACGAAAATGCTGTTTACCTTCCCGCCACAGCGGTACCTATTTATCTACTTGCACTGGTGTTCTTTCGAACTGCTAGGTTGGCAGGAGCTGGGACAGAGCAATGGGAGCTCACCCCATTGCGGAGATTCGAACCGCTGACCTTCTGATCGGCAAGTGCAAGAGGCTCAGTGGTTTAGAGCACAGTGCCACCCACTGTGGAACAAATACAAAGTATTTGTATGTTCTGACTCACTATAAAGCAGCTTCCCATGTACATTCCTAATGGCTTCAGCTTAGAATCTGATTTTATAAACCATTTGTAATATATCAACACCAAGAAATACATCCTGCGTTACACACATACAAAAACACCAAAGCAGGCATCGCAAGAATACAGGGTGTTGAACACAAACAAACAAACAAAACCAACAACCTACCTTCATTTCTAAATTATTATACCACAGTTATATAGAGATATAAATACAGTAAATCACTTCTTCCTCTGCCTCATGCACTAACAAGTTAATACTTGTCAGGAATTGTAATACAGCAGCAGCCAAACTGAAATATTTTGTTTGATATTACATGTAGCAACCCTATGAGAACACTGACCTTTTTAATGACAAAGGCAGAGTGAAGGTTAGATGTAAAAAGATGTATAAGCCATGAAATTCACTTTGAGGAGATGGGAGCCTAAAGGTCCATGGAAGAGCCAAGATAAGTCAATGGGGAACAAATGAATTGAAACAGGAAAATCTGTAAGTAACACAATGTATTTTGGGGCGGGGAGAACCCTACTGTATATAGCACCTAGACATCACAATGTCCTGAAAATACCAATATCTACACACATCGAATAAATAGGTTTTGGGAAACTGGTGCCTTCCTTTGGCCAGCCTACCATTCCCCCAGTAATGAAACAGATAAAACTTCACCCTGGAATCTGTTCATAAAATGAATGTCTGGACAGATAAGCCACAAAAAAAGATTTGCTTTGTCACATCAGTAGGAAAACAGAGAACACTGGGTTTTTTAAAAAAAATAATAATCCATTTTTTAAGACAACAGGAGCATTATTCTTTAATGATTTGATATGTGTTTCACGAATTTGAGACGAGTGCATTTTGTAATTATAGCGAGCAGTAAATAATACTGGCCTCATACCTCAGTCCTGAACGAGATGTTCTGCTCATTTTCAGTGGAATGCACCTCAAACGTAGCTGTGATTTGGATCACAATCTTTGAAGGATGGATGAACAAAAGCCTATACTGTGAGTTGATTTCTTATAGTAATGAAAATATCCCAAAATGGGTATCAACCTAAATATCATCTTACTGGGACGTGACCTTATAGTCCTCTGCATTTTCCAGCTTCTGCAGAGCCCTCTGCACATGCCAGGGGAAGTGGCAAGCATCAGCACATTCAGGTATCAGAAGGGCTGAAAGGCCAAGCATATTTCAAAATTAAAGCTTGGCCTACAAACTCTTTGGCCTACAAAGACTGCAACTAAATAAAAAAGGCTTGGAATTGTCAGCTGGCTAGGAGTGACCTACCAAAGCAGAATTATTCTTGTATGTGCAGGGAGACTTTTATATGTAGCCTGCATTATGTTCTTCGATTTTCATTCTGTTTTCTTAATAAATCATTTTCAAATGTTATTGCTTTGACTGTGTTCATTTGAGTTGGCATTGTAGATGGAACTCTGCTGCATCCGCATAAATATTCAGTATCTGAGGTCAAGAAGGAAACTTCAAAATTATGTCCAGTGCTCAAATCCCAACACAGAAATGGGGATTGGGAAAACAAGACATGTGCTGATAAGCTCAAAATTGTGTTTTTCAGAAAATCCAATCCCTACTGCTAACACATGAGGGTCTGATGTGATAAAAACCAGCAGGAATGTATGACAGCCATTGTTAGGTTCAGGAAATGTAGAATTTCAGAGGTTCTTGTAGAAGTCTCCAGCTGAATTTCTCATCTAGGAATAGAATAAATGCCCCCATGGAACTCTGAACTTTGCTTTTAAGCCTACTGTTTATAAACAAAGTCTATGGGGCGTTTATTAACTCATAAGGTTAATCGAATAACTATAAAACACAGACCAAAAAAAGAAGAGGAAAGAGAACAAAAGAAATGAAAAGAAAGAGCACCTTCAAAGATGATATTTGCTCAAAACCTGGGGAAGTTGCCATGGAAACTAGACTCTTTTGATCCATAAATATAGTTAACATAAGCAGAAGCAACCAAGCCAGGTCCAATCGTAATGGGGTCAGGAAATGAGGTGGATTTGACATTCAGTGGGGTGGGGAGGATTGATGGCTCTGGAAATGGCACCCCCGTGTTCCTCCCCTGACCCCCTTCTCCCAGTCCCCTTCCCCATTCAAAACTGCTGTTTTAGTGGAACTTCCTGACTAGTTCCTCTCCGGTGGGTTTTTGCGAGAATACAATCGCAGCGATTTCATACAAACAGAATACAATTGACTACTTCAAAGCCTATGGTGTCTTCAGTGCAATTTCCTCACACAGGAAAATGTCAGAGGGAAGATCTTACATTTCAGTGTATTGTTCAGCCTCACCAGGAACTTGATACAACCACACACCTACAGCAAATAATATGTGAGGAAGCCGAGCATGGAAAGCAATGTCAAAGCCACTTGAGAAATCAGAAAGGAAGATACAATGTAATTGGAACCTGCTTACCAACTTATTTATTGAACATAAGAATGGAAGAGGAGACTGCTGGATCAGGACAACGGCCCATCTAGCTTGAGGGCTGGGACTATAAATTGAGGAGCATAGCTTTGGGAGGTATTATTTTTATTGTTTGCTAATATTTTGTTGACATTAGTACCATATGTATAATGGATTGCTGAATTCTGTTTGGTTTGGGTTATGCCTTGAATAGTTATAGGACGGCAATATGGCTCTTGTTGATTTTTTCACCGCCTTAGGTACAACAGTGTAGAAATCTGAGCAACAATTGTTCACGTTAACAAACAAATGAAATGGAAAAGAAATAAAGACAACACCCTAGTCCAGCAGGGTGGCCAATAGGAAACCTGCGGGAAACCCGTAAGCGGGGCCTAAGCACAAGAACATTTTGCCTTCCTGGGATTTGCAGCAACTGGTATTCAGAGACATTATTACCTCCAAATGTGGAGGCAAAGCTTAGCTCTCACAGCTGGTTAGCCATGTATAGGTCTCTTCATCTATGTATTCATCTAATTCTCTCTTAAAGCCATCCAAGTTGGTGGCTATTGGTGCCCCCTGTGCCGCATGAAGAAATTCTTTTATATATCCCGAATCTTCCCAAATTCAGCTTCATTGGATGTTCTCTTAGTATTACTAGAGAGGGAGGGGAAAAATTATCTATCCACTTCATCCAAATCATGGATAATTTTATAAACTTCTATCAAGTCAACTCTTACTCCCAACCTTTCCCTTCAGGGGAGTTTCTCCATCCTGTGGATTTTGTTGCTGTTGCCCTTTTCTGAACCTTTTCCAACTCTACAATATACTTTTTTGAGGTGAGGCAGCTGGAACTGCGCACAGCGATATAGATACAGTTTAAGCATGATTTGTATAATAGCAATTTATCAGCAGTTTTATTTTCAGTTCCTTTCTTAATGATCCCTAGCACAGAATTTGCCTTTTTCACAACTGCCGCACCTTGGGTCAATATCTTCATTGAGCTATCTACAAGAACTCCAAGGTCTCATTCCTGGTCATTCACCTCCAGTCCAGACCTTATTAGCATATATGTGTCATTAAGGACAAGAGGAGCAAATCTATTCAACTGATAACCATGTAGGTGGACCCAGTCACAATACTCTATCCCACTGGAACATTGCCCTCCTTCTTTCCCAAGAGATGGGTGGGTGATTTCCTGTGCCACATGCATGTTTTTGAGAGGGCCTTCTTGGTGCCCTGTGGAACACCCTGCCATCAGATGTTAAGGAGATAAACAACTATCTGACTTTTAGAAGACATCTGAAGGCAGCCCTGTTCAGGGAAGTTTTTAATGTTTGATGTTTTATTTCTTTATTATTATTATTATTATTCTGTTGGGAGCTGCCCAGAGTGGCTGGGGAAACACAGCCAGATGGGCAAGGTATGTATGTATGTATAAATAAATAGAGCGGGTAACATCCCAAGTTTTCAGCAAGTTAATGACTGTTAAGTTTTCTGTTAATGAATGTCCTGCAGGCATTTTAAAGGTAGTGTTTGGCTTTATGGCAAATTTTCATTGTTTGGTTGTTTATTTTTCTGTATGTTTTGTTTTAATGTACACTGCTTAGAAATTTTAATAATTAACTGGTATATAAATGTCATTTATATTTGCAAATAAAAATAGCAAATGCAGTCAAACTGTGCTGGAAATTTTTTGGGGGCCAGGAGGGAAATTGTTGGTATCCATCTGTCTCAGGACACAGGTGAAGTAAAATTGTTGAAAGGTTGCAGTGCCTGCTGTAGCTTTAAGGACCGATACAGAAGAGACATGTTTTCTTGCAGCTGGGGCAGATGAAGGCACCCGGTTGTGCTGTTGCAGATGCACTATGGCATTTCATCTCTCTGCATTCCTCCCATTGGTCATTCCTCTTCTGGTCACTGCTGTGGTTACACAACCTGCCTGTCTGCTTCCAGACACTGTAATCATCTGCAAGGGATTCCCACAAGGAAGGAAGCAAAATGAAATCCTAGCCTCTCCCCACCCACACAAATGGGGCAGGAGAGAAAATTATCTTAACATTTTCAAAAGGGCCTTGCTAACATAAGAGCTAGCTCCTAGGGGCTAAGGTATCTTTGCCCCCCCCCATAAAATATTGGAGGAGGTTGCCCCCCAAAAAGTTGATGGATAATCCCATTCAAATGGTGTGCTGTGACTTGTGATCAATTATATGGGGTGAGGCTTACCTGCCCCCCCCATATTTTATTCAAGTTGCCCCCTTCTTGCTACTTACCTTACTTTACAAGATGACCAAAGGTTGGTTCATTCATTTAATTTTTATTCTTTTTTTGCATTTTAAACTTCTTTTTTATTTTATTTTTAAAAAGTCCTAATGGTGCAAAGCTCTCTCTGCAGCTTCCCACTGGCCATATTTTCTGGAATGCCTTGGAATTTAGGAGACCCCCCCCCCCAGCCAACCAGAGGACCTAGTCCTGTCCTAGTTGAGTCAATGTTCCAACTTGTAAAAGCAGTTTCATAAGCAGCAATTGCTGACGTTTGAAGGCTTGGCACCCAATTTATGTATGCACTGGCAATGCTCATTATGAAAATAATCATCTGTCAAAGCACCTGAACAATACAGATGTTGATATGCTTTGTGCTAGATGAATAAGAACAAGGTGTTGAAATGTTTTCAGTTGGATTCCCTCCGCGGGATCATTTTAATCATCGTTATCATCCATGCTCAATTGCCTGTATTCTTTCCATGTGGCAGACTGTGCTTCTCCACGAACCAGCAGCTTCTGTTGGGAGTACCTACATGAAGACTCGTCCCAAGGGAACGTCTGGGCTTTGGAGTTTGCTGACAACTGAAGTCTGGCTCGCTCCCTAAAGCACAGTACAGACAGAAGAACTATCAAATTGTCTCACAAAATTTGAGAAAATTAACTAGTGGCGGGTCATTCAACTGTGAAAGTGGGGGGAATTTTGGCAGATTTCAGAGAGGCAGGTGGATGCCTGGCATTTTGGGGGTGTTGACGGATGAGGTGACTGAGAGTTTCCACCTCCCTTTATTTATTTATTTTTGCACTTTTGAAGAAGAAAAAAAAGGTGTTAAAATGGCCATGGTCTGCCTGTCTCACAAATTCTTTGACTTGTGCACCAGAGGATTCCAATGTGTCCCACATGAAACAATCCTGTAGCTGCAGAATAATTTCCACAGGGACCCACTGGCACAGGAATAGGAAATGCGGCCAGAGGCAACTTGGGAGACTGAGAAGAAAAAGGGTCTTTCTGGCTACATCTAGCAGCTTGAGAGGGTTTTGTTTTGTAAGTATAAACGATCCCATCAACCCTTGGTCATGTAATCTGTAAAGTATGGTTAGCCAACACCCACCCACCACCAAAATGTTCTTAGCTTTTTTTTTAGGGGGGGGGTCTTCTTCTTTTTGCCCTCTTCGCTGCAAATGGCCAATTATAAGCTGAGTCAGAAATATGTAAAATTAGAATCAGTAATCTGGATCGATCTAAAGATCTCCTCAATCTTACTCATAGCTACTGCACCCATAACCCCCAAATTTGTCCCTTTGCTCCTTTCCCAATCGCTTGTCCTAGTTGCAGTTATGGCAGCAAGAGTGGCACAATGAGGTCCCAGTGGAAGCATCGCTTCTTTCTCCTTTGCAAGCTCTTGAATGCTAAAAGTCTAGTGCTCTGTCAAATCCACCCACACAATCTTTGTGTGGGTGAAAATTTTCACCACTTGTAAAAGCGGGTGGTGATTTTCTTCCAGTAGGGTTTTTTTTTTTTTTTTACAGAGTGGGCACCGAATTTCCACAGCATTTTTGTAGATGTTTGGGGTTAACATAGGTCAGGCACGTCCAACAGGTAGATCGTGATCTACCAGTAGATCACTGGACATCTGTGGTAGATCACTGGTAGATCACTGGCTCCCCCCCCCCAAAGAAGCCCAAGAACTTTGGCTCTCCTAAAAAAGTGAAACATTTTTAAAAATAATAATTTCTTATTAATTTCTTACTTTTACAACATACAGCCATACAATAACAAACAATAAAACGTTTCCGCTCCACTGAGCTTTCGACCCCCTCCCCTCCCGTTAGCAGGTAATTTATTTCACCTCCAAGAAAAAGAGAAGAAATAAGCTAAAAATTTTAACCCTGCAGCCCATAAAAAGAACTCAACAACTTTGACCTGAACCCCCCAAAAGGGGGTAGATCACTGCCAGTTTTTAACTGTGAGTAGATCACAGTCTCTTGGGAGTTGGCCACCCCTGACATAGGTTATAAGAAGACCTCTGCTGGATTAGATCAAATTTTCTTCCATTCTGGCATCCTGTTCTCATAGGAAACAAGCAATAGAAGGATTTGGTGCTCATCGCATTACAAGGTGGTCATGGGTTTGCTTCGAATAAATAAAGCCTGGCACTGCTCTCTGGCAACTCCACCTCATCCCAACCAGCCAAATTTCTTAGAATACCTGTGAGAGGACCTTGCATCACTTAAAAAAAAAACCTCAAAAAAAGAAGAAGGCACATTTCTCTCATAATTTTAAGGCAAGATTAAAGCACCAAACTCTCCAACCACCTTGAAAATTCTTCTGACTTGCATCTTTGGTTCACTTCCCCCCATGAATGGCCAAAGTTAGGCAAAAATAATAATAATTGTAACATCAAGAGCCCTGGAGCATTATTGTTTCCAGAATAACTAACAACCTCCATTGCCCGCAAAAATAAAAATAAAAACTTGGGTATCCTGGGAAAGCTGATTTTCCCTGGAATACTTCCAGAGCAATGTATACAAGAGAGGAAGCATGGGAGACTGGTGAACCATGATCTATGGAGACCTAAAGACCAAGGAAGTAACATGGTGTTTGGAAAGGAGGCTGAATTTATAACAAAGACCTGAACCAGCCAGACAAAACATTGGCTGTAGGCATCTAATTCAGGTAATAGAATAGGATTTAGAGATTGGAGGACTAGCGAAATGAGTTTTTATTTTCTTTGCTCATTGTGTCAATCAACGTACATCCATGTCGCTTTCCAATATCTTTATATGCATTGTTAAAGGAAATATGTAGAAATATGTTTTTAATAGTAGTCAACTTTCCTCAACCTCCTCAGGCATGTGTTATCTCACTGCTACACATTCCTCATTTCTCTTCCCTGCCCCCTGCCCCACAGCAAACATTTCCTGAAGTGTATATTTTGTGTAGCAAAAAGAAATGAAGCCTATTTTTCACTTCGGCGTCTTCTGGAAGTAGTTAGATTACATTTTCTTAAAACAAAATCAGGGCCACATGCAGTTCAATGCAGTCGTTTATACACAGATTTTAGCTCTTGTGCTTAGAATATATTTATAATATATTTCGACAGGGTCTAATAATCTGATTTGTTGAATGCATAAGAAGAGTCCAGGAAGGAGAGCCACAGCGTTCAGACTTCTAGGAAAATATAGCCACCAGGTTGTAGGTCTAAGCCTCTTCCCTGCCCTGCCTGCCCCTTCTTTCTGTCTTTTCTCCAACCCCCTAACAACCATGGAGCACTCTGGACCAGTCCAACTTGACTCACAACGATCTGTGGTTGCATATATCCAATTCATCAGAGGTCCCCAGGCCTCACTATATGCCTGACTCGGCTCAGCCCTGAGCCAAATCTGGAGCCCAGCTCTGACCATGGCCATGGATGGCTTGAATCAGAAGGAAGAAATCCTTCTTTGTGCCAAGTACATGAGCAGCAGGCAAAGCATCTTTGGGCAAAAGAAAGAAAGAAAGCACCCAGAGGAAAATATTTGTCTCGGGAAGAAAAGAAAAATTGAGGGAATGCTTAAAACGTCACAGGCTGCGGAAGCTAGAAACGAGATGTCACATTCCTTTCTCACTGTTAGACAATTTGTGTCTTAGCCCAAGAATGGATGTGCTTGGATCATCTCTAGTGGATGAAGAAGAGACTCTGAAAGGAACAGAGAGACGGGGCTTTGTTTTGTTACCTGTGGGCACAGAAAAATAATAATAAATAATAATATTTATATATTGAACCTCAGCCAAAGCCGGGCTCAATACAACTCATGTTGTATTGCTGTTAAAAATGTGTGAAATCCATGCCCTTCAGCCACAGGATATGACATGTGTTGCTTTATATTCCAGAAACTAAAAAATTCAGAAACACTGCAAGCGTATTAAGTAGGTCACTAACACAGCTTCCCCAAGTTACAGAAAAACAATATAAGGGGTATTGTGTCTTTGTGTGCACGCCTCTGTGTGTGTGTGTGTGTGTATGTGTGTGTGTGCACGCTGTTGCTGCTAAGCATGCAGAGACACTTGAAAATGTTTACTTTTCGCAACACTCCAGAGGCCCCCTTGTTAAAATATAAGAAACTAAATTTGAACTTGTTTAGTAAATCTGTTTTGATTGTGCTTCGTTAAATGATTTACCATATTGGTAAAAAACATTCACAGCATATACTAGAATGTCTCCTTGGGAGACTCAAAAGAGTGTATGCTGAGAATGCATATTAGGAAGATTTCTCCAGAAATCTACATTATCCTAACAAGTTCTCAGGCTGCCGGAGGCATTTCTCTCCATTCATTCCACTTTTACCAAAAACTGTTTGGTGGTGTGTTTGTGTGTGTGTGTGTGTGTGTGTGTGTGTGTGTGTGTGTTTTATAAAATGAAGCAATTAAAACTAGTGCTCCGAAGCAACACAAGGTGTCTACCTTCCCTCGCATCCAACAGCTAGGACATTCTGACACTTGGGATACATATTCCTGTTTCCTGCCTCTTATGCTGTAGAGTAGAATGAAATTCTCGAAGCTGCATTACAGTATGTGGAGCACAGAGTAAACAATGAAATGTGTCTGAGATGGAGCCTCTGCCTGAACTCTGATTCCCGTTTGTATTTTGGTCAGCATTTTCATATCTTGTTTGAGGCGGGTGAACGTCATGGAGTTGAGGTTTTGCTGAGCTGGCACATCTGTGCCCAGAGGGGAGGGGAGCTGATCTTGTTTTCAAAATGGAATTACCCACCATCCCCGCCGCCCTGTGTACTTTCTTATGCTCACTGATTCACAGCAGGGTCTAAAAAAAATGGCAATAGGCTGGGACAACTATAAGTACTGCAAGACTGACCATGGCCTGTGCCTACTGGACCAGCTATTGCATCAAATGCAGAGACAATTTATAGGACATATATTCAGCTGAACCTCCTTTGCAGGTGCTTGAGGAATTCAGCCTTGGTGAACTAATCTAACCCACAGTTCACAGACTACTGTGTAGACCAGAACATGGGTTTTTTCACTCCCTGAATGTCCCCCCGTTTTCAGCTCGAAAAGCACATCAACTTGTGCTTTAAAATATCTATGTTGTGAGTGTGCAGATGTTTTGATGGAATGCATAGTTTGAGAGAATACATAGTTACAAAAGTTGGGCACCACCCCCAATCTCTACTGAGCAGTGGCAAAATTCGAGGAGGTTCCAGGTGCTCATCCAAGGCCTGTACTCTTTTGGAGAATTTAAGGCACAATGGAGGCTGCTGTAGCTTTAAGGAATACAATTTATTCACATACTTACACCTGCTTTTAGATGGAGGGAGCCCATATCTTACAGCATGGTCCTCTCAAGAGGGGCTTGTTCCCCACAGCAGTGCAATGCCAAAGTCTAAGTCATCTCTCCCAGCCTCCCTTTTCTGTCTTTTCGGTTTCCCATCTTCTTCCCAGCACACCTTGCTAAAGACACTATTTTCCTGTTACCTCGAGCCCAGTTACCCTGGCAACCTTCCCAATCCCCTGTCACCCCTCACAGCAGTGGGGAAGGCTAGTTCTTTTCCATTGCCAATGGCCCTCAGTGGTCCTGTATTGTTTCTTCATGGCCCTAGCTGGGCCAGGTCATTTTGTATAGGGTAGTCGTGGAGTTCCTCTGCAGCTTGCATTTTCCCTTCATTATGTTGGGATGTATTGATAATACCTTAATAATATTTGTCATCTTTTTCAATATTTCAATGGTAAAGAATAGCTTAAAACATATTCTTGTGCTGATATTTGTTTTTTTTTAAAAATGAAATTCAAAGATTAATGCAGAAATGAAACAGAGTGGTGGTAAAGTTCAATTTTATGTGCTGATCACCAAATCCATTTTTTATCCATGGAGGAATACACACGCAATGAGGCAGGCTATAATTTAAAACCCAGTGAATTTTAAAAGGGGGGCAAAAATCAATGATTCAGGTAGAGATCCTATTTACAGATATTGCATTTTGCCTTCCACCAACCTCATTTTATTTCATATGTATTTATCCAAACAAATACATTTACATCAGGATCAACACAACAATATCTCATGCAAAATAAGTGCATTCAGCACAATCATATTCCAGGACAGATTTTTGGTTACAAAGAAGCACAGCACTGAAGCAGATAACTGGAATCAAGTTTCGCTCTGTAATTAAAACTTCTCCTCTTTAATCAAGCCTTTTTACAACCCCTCTGTGAGAAAAATGGATTCTAAAATTTTATTTACAGAGCCTTTACCAAGTCTCTTGCATCATTTCCAACCACCTACACAGTCATATGAACCTTATCCGGTGAAGATGGCATTTCATCCAGGCTTCATCTCTGGGCCTAGGAACATGTTGTCCTTCAGACAATATCCTCTTGGTCTTTGCTTCAGCCATCTGAACACCCACAATCACTGCTCTTCCTGTGATGCAACTGTCTACAAAAAGGTTCTTCCAAGCTTGTTTCCCACCCGCCCTGGCCAGTGAGTTTATGCCTCTAAAGCCATTTTTTTCCAACCTAGTGTTCTAGGTGGAGAGACACAAGACTCTCAGCTTGTAAATTCGCCTCTTCTAATTTCACAGCTTGTATATTCTTCTGTGAGGCACTGTGGAGGCTGCTCCATCCATTGGGGCAAAGTGAGCTCTGCTCCACCAACCTTCATCTGCTCTCAGCCAGTCTTCACTTCCCTGCCTCCTTACTTAAAACCAGTGCAGGAGTTGTCTGTCAGCTTCCTCCTCCTCTTTAGTCTCAGTGCAAAAAACTCATCAGTGTACGGTGTAGAAACTCAGTGTAGCGACTTGTAGAAACTCAGCAGGGAGGAGGATGGGGGCAAAACTAGAATTAGCTGGTGTTGCGTCTCGTTGGCTCTGACTCCTACATCTTCCGCCTCACAAGTCCCAATGGGCATCATCCATCACTGAGTGCAGGAAAGGGATGAGCAAGGCAACCAGAGGACATTAAGTTATGCAAAGGTGAGATGGAGGAGGAGAGGTTGGGCAGAACAAGCTGTTTGTGGCTTGGGAATAACTTGAATGTTGTTTAAAGATCCGAAAAGAGACACCTTGTGATGAGAAGAATCCTGAACTGTCTCAAAAGCAAGGGTCCACCAGACACCCTGTGATGTCAGAGTATGCTGTGTGGGTTCTCATGATAAGGGAAGACATTACAATCGTTCAGTTTAATGAAAGTTGGGGCAGGTGCTTCTCTCCATTGGTAGCTGCTAGAAGGGAAACTGAGGATAAGGAGGAACTCCCATCTTTACCTGTAACCGCTGGGAGGCAACAATGAGGCAGAGGGCACAATTGTTAGCAAGTTCACACTTGCGTGGTGCTGACTGGCTAGCTACCCATTCTAGCAAATCAGGAAGCACACTGTTGCAAGGTGCCTCCTGTCTCAATTGCTGGATTGGATTTTTGGATTTGATATCCCGCTTTATCACTACCCGAAGGAATCTCAAAGCGGCTAACAATTTCCTTTCCCCTCCTCCCCCACAACAGACACCCTGTGAGGTGAGTGGGGCTGAGAGACTTCAGAGAAGTGTGACTAGCCCAAGGTCACCCAGCAGCTGCATGTGGAGGAGCGGAGACGCGAACCCGGTTCCCCAGATTACAAGTCTACCGCCCCTAACCACTACACCACACTGCTGTCACCCAACAATTAAGGGCACAAATTTATTTCTTCTCTTGATCACCCTGCAGCAGTTGCCATGGTTGCTACTAGAGAACCTCACTCTCCACCACTGGTCTGTGTCTCCTTCTGATGGATGCAATGTTGATCTTCTGTAGCTTCTTATGAGTTCACTTATAGCCCAAGCTTCCAAGCTCTTTTTTTAAAGCTTGTTTATAATCAATGGCTTTTAACATCTGATATTTCTCTAAGAATGGCCTTTTTTCTTGATGCACCACTTAATGCATGTACTGTATTTATGCTATTTTGGTTGTGGCAATGCAAGATGAAGAAGGGAATATTAACAGTAGACTCTCTGTCTAGCAATGATTGATACCTTTTGTTTCTTAAATCTGAAAAGCAACCCTCAATAAAGTCTCCAATATAAAGGCTTTCTATGTCTTAAGCCAGATAATATTCCTCAATGTGAACACATGAAGGGGCTCTCAAGAATGAATAGACTAGAGTCTATGAGGAAGAGCCAGTGTTCATTGCAGCCATCCCAACTGGCCAATGCAGTGTGTCTCATGGTGTCAGACTACGATCTGGAAGACTAGACTTCTGCCATGAATTTTACTGGGTGAACTTGGACCAGAGTTTTTCTGAGGAGGGGAGAATCGTGTATGCCACCTTGAGCTTCTTAGCGGAAAGGCGGGGTATAAAAGTAATAATATGGGTGTCAGATCCTGCAAAGGATCTTTACATTTGTTGGCTCCTTTCAGATACCAAACATGAATGCAAATTGATGTCTAGGAGATGGGTGCCTTCACTCATAGGTACCCAATGCCCGAGGAGAGCTAATTTTCAGAGGTTTAATATCCAAATGCATAAAATAGACACACAATATATTGCATAATTGTATTGAAATACCAGATATATTTTCCTGAAATACCTACGAGCTAGGGCAATACTTTGCATGCATTTATTTAAATGAAATTTCCCTCTTGATCTTATTTCGCTGTGTCAAGTATTTGCTAATTTCCATGCCCCCCCCCACCATGTTTCTAGAGAAATACAGAACACTCTTTCTGTTGATTCTTCTTCTCTTTCAAATTCTTATATAAATTATCTCCTAACTCAATGTGAGTCTGATGTTTGGTTTCAGGTCACTCCGAAAACCCACAAGTGTGTTACCTTGGAGATCAGGAAAAAGAGGTAAGAATGACTTTGTGCGTTAAACCAACTCTGCTGGTTGGCAAAGGAAATGTTAAAGGTACTGGGAAATTTCTCAGCATAAATTTAAATGCATTGACAGGCAACCCAAAAGTTGATCCCAGAATCAGTGGGTTGCACTTAACTCTCATTGAAATGGAGTGGGCTTGAACCATGAATAAGTTGTCCCATTGGTGTCAATATGACCTAATTGCAACTGGCATCCTCTGGAGTTAACTCGAGGGTGAGATTCAGCTAACGAGTCCTGTGGAATGACTTTCTGTTCTTCAGTGTGGCCTCTTCCTCTCCCCCTTGCAGCCCCCCACAATTAAAATACAGTGGGGAAAGCCAACACACACACACACACAGTAGCTGCTCACCTAGGACTCTGGGTGGGTGGCCATTGCCACATTGTGGGTCTGTAGTGGGTCTGGGGAGGCTGACATCTTCCAGCACAGCTGTGGAAGATGATGCTCATCCTCAAGCTGTCTCATGCTTCCAGATTAGGGTGGGCAGTGCCCACTTAGCCAATCAGAGGCAGGGGCTTGGGGGCTGCAACCAATCTGCACCTATCCTATTTAAGGGGGCAGCCAGGTGCCGGCTGCCGTCTTGGCTAATCGCCATAGGATTTCCCATCATCTTAGTCTTTAGGGACCCACCTGGGTGGGGAGAAAGTGGGCACGTTGCCTATGACCCTCGCTATGATTAGTTCAGTCACCGTATTTGGGGCCAGAGAGGTATTTTCTCCTGCAAGCAAACTGGCCAGCGTGCAGGTTTTTGCCTACCTCATAGCAACTGTCACAACTTTGGCAGATAAGGCATTGGGCTGGATCCTTAGTCGCAGGGGGTACCCCGTTAAAGAGGTGCAGGAGAGGTGACTCTGTCTGGGGGACCAATGGGCCAATGCACCCCTCCCAATGGTGGTCTGTGTGGGGTTGTGGCATCCAATCCATGTGGGGAGCAACTCCCCAGCACAAGTTCGAACCCATCAGCTTGATGCTGGATACATCCCCAATGCCTTAGCCAAACCTACTGTTTCCTGTAATAAATAAAGTTGTGGCCTAAATCAACCCTTTATGTGGTTATATGCCTGTCCCGGCAAAGTGTGTTTCTGCATAGAGACTGCAATCTTCTTGCTGAGTTTTGCACCATCACATATGAATGGTGGTTTCTTAAAATAATCCTAAAACAACGCGAAGGTCACTACAGGTGGACTTGTGCTAATAACCCTGAGTATTGCTATGGTAGAATAAGGTATAAAAATTCAAAAAGTAAAAAGTAAGAGTGGTGATCTCTCCACAGTGGAGCTGCCTACAGGAATTCATAGTTAATTAATTCAGACTTTACAACTTACTAAAATTAATAGAATTCTTTAGAATTCTTTTGTTTACCACCTTTCGCTTTAGCTAGTCAATCAGCAAATTTTTACCGATGTTATTAAAACTTTCAGCCCGAGTCTAAAGACACTTAAAAAGAAATATTTTTTTATTTAAAAAACTAGTCCCTTGATTGCAAACTATTTTGACTCTGAACTTTTTCAAAAGCAAATTATAATGTGTGGGGAATAAGCAATCAAGTTCTCTTGGAGGAATTAAAATTTCATAAGGCCAGTTAGCATTCAATCAGGGGAAATCGGATGTGATTATCTGTATTTATCCTGGCTGGACGCATCTATTAGTTGAACCAGAACTAAATAATCATAGTCATACATGTAGCCCATTTAAAAAAGTAATAGATTTCCCCCCTCATGTTTTTTCCACATTTATTGTTTTAATATTTGCTTAAGTTGAATACTTTGGTGCACAGCTATATATTTTTCTTTAAAGAATTTATATCCCACTTTCAATGTGCACCCAAAATAGCTTACAAAAAGGTTGTGCGGTCCTTTGATAAGAGGCTTTCTGAGAGATCAATCCATCTATGAAGTCATATCGAGATGAGATGTAATAGCCTGTTACTGGATAATTAAGACACCTCCCCCTGCCCCATAAACACTAACTGGACTTATGAAGAATAAACAGATCAGTCTACAGGTAATTATTGGTTGGATCCAGACTTATCCTTTCAACAAAGAAATGTTGCTTGCATAGGATCAAGTGGAGGTATCCCCCAGGCAGTTGGGGGAGACATTTGCCGATCCCCTCTTTCCTCTGTAGCCCACAGAGACACCCCACAAATTCTTCCGAAGAGTCCCCCAGCCATTTGGAGCAGTGTGGATGTTATAGCTGGGGGCCACAGAGGGAAATTAGCAAAATTCAAGCCATTTTTGCTAATGAAGCTTGTGTGCTTGCAGTCGATATAGCATTTCCAAATGCAACCATTTGAACATTTAATCCAATTGCGAGCGCTACATAAAAATCCATTTGCTGTACTGATATGTGCTCAGGATGACTAAGCATACCAGGGAACAATTCTGCCACCTTCTAATTAACTCCAAATTGCAGAAAGCAATAAATGGCCTTCACTTAATAAATTAAATTTGCAAGGAATGTGTAAGCATTTAATTAACAGCTGACAGGAAAAAAAATGTGATTTAGCAAGGAAGTTATAGCTTACTAAAATATCAGTTGGTATTTTTAGCAATAAATTGTGATCTTCTTATCCTGCGATTTTGTCTTCGAGAAAAAAAGGGGGGCACATTTGCATGAATGTCATCTTTGCAGATCTGATGTAAGTTTGCAAGGCAGAGATCTTTCTCCCACTTCTCCCTACCTGTTTGTGTTGAGTTTTTGATTAGTAAGGGATGAGTAATGAAAGAAAGAAAAAAGCTTCTCTATACCTACACATATGCACGTATCACATAACTGCTCTCTTAAAACTACTTCGCTACAGTTTTTTTCAGACACGTTTCTCCACTTACTGCAGTGTTTCCCAACCTTGTGCCTCCAGCTGTTTTCAGACTACAATTCCCATCATTCCTGACCTCTGGTCTTGCTAGCTAGGGATGATGGGAGTTGTAGTCCCAAAACATCTGGAGGCACAAGGTTGGGAAATACTGACTTACTGCACTCTGATCATCTGCTATGGCCACCCTCACATCTTAATTGTGAAACTCTTCCCCTCCACTTACTTTCTCGAGGTCAGAAATTACATAATATTGATGAATTCTCCCCCAAAAAATTATAGAATCATGGAGTTGGAAGGGACCTTGAGGATCAAGCAGAAGGTTGGCATGAGTGAGAGGGAGATATTTTTAGGGTGCCTTCTTATTTGTTCCAAAGCAAAAGTCATGCTGAATGTGGAGGATTCTCACGTGCGAGTGAAATACCTGCAGTTTTTAAAGAGAAATCTGAGGATTTCTCACTGGATTAAAAAAAAGGGTGGGGCTATGACATTGGAAAGGGACTTCAAGGTGGATCTAGACCTGCCTTTTTATGAATGGAAGGACCCACTCCATTTTTAGAAGGGGCTGCTGGGATCTGCATGCATCAACCCCATGTGGTGAGTCACAGAACTGCATGTGACAGAATTTCTGTCCAGGAATGACCACGCCCTCTCATGCAGGCCATTGGATCCTCCTGCACAGGAATGAATATAAAAGGGATATATACATTAGCCAATCACATGAGAACTACTGGAAAACTCTCTAGAATTCAGTCACCAACCAATCAAATTTAAACACATAGTAATGCATACAAGTATTTATGCACACAATTTCAGTGAATTAAATTACTATACTTAACACAGAGAATGGCATTCTCATAAGTGGAGTTTAGCAGGAACAGAACTCCATTCATGGGGCACCTGGGATCAACCAAGCATGCATGCTTAGTCATTAACTATGGCCCCCATAGCCACCACTTCAAAGCTAAGGACAGTGCTCTTCCCCTTCCTTTCATAAACTGAAGCAGTTTGATGGAAGAATATAGTTGGCTCCCTATAAACATGAAGTTCGACTACAACTAGATAAAAGCTCCATAGAGAGAGAGAGAGCTCACATTGTGGCCTTCTTCACCTAACCTTCAAGTGTTCACTGAAGTCATCAAAAGAGGATCTGCTTTCTAGATTACTAAGAGAACAGCAAGCTTCTGCCAAAAGTGCCACAAGTTGCACTAGAGGAATCAGAGGTGCAGAAGACACCTCTATGGAGGCCCCAGGAGAACCCAAGTGGAATAGAGCTTTTATATATAAACTTTTATATATAAACTTACAGCCAGTAGATATTTTCTGAGTGAACAATGACAAGAGAGGTTGGTTTGTTGGCCTGGTAACTGATTTGTCGATAACCTCCTGGAAAGAAGGGGGAGGGATGTAAGTGTGTGGGAGAGAAGGCACCTAATGTAATAAATACATTTGAGTTCACCTTGGCAGATCAGCCAAGGAAGGACCTTTGCTTTTCATCTATTCCCTTCCACAAATGATGTGCTTTTGGCGAAGCTAAAAATAAGCCAGATACAAAATCAAAAAAACAAAAACCCCACAATATTTAGATGCAGCTACAGATCCAGAAATAAGCAGTAATGGGGGGGGGGGTTGTGGTTGTGGTGTTGTTGCTGTTTCAGAATAAGTTGGCAGCCTTAAGCCTACATTCATTTCCACATTTCCAGGCCACTCCTGGAAGATTGTCTTGATTTTACTTTTTCAGCCTGGGGGGAAGACTGCAAAAACTCTCAAGAAGAACATCTCATTAACAAAGTCACAAATCCCATCTCTCTGCATATCAGTAAGAGACACGGCACTTATGTGAAAGGAGTAGGATCATTTGCACATTTGCTGAAAGTTGTTCAGCGAAGGAGGTGACGGAATAGCAAGTGATTGTCTGAGTGGAAAACAGAAAACGATGCTGGAAAGCTAGGTTTCCTATAATACCCCAACGTTGTTTCATTAGCCTCCAGCTGAGTGTGTCTGTTTGTGCTGCATTTCTCTCAAAAGAGGCGAGTTAATAACTAGGATGGAAATAATAATCTTTCTCGTCTTGTTCTGCCAGACACCATATTTGAATGTTTTCCAGCATTCAGCGACAGGACTGACCTGCAACACCTGTACCTTGTGAGCTCCCAGGTTCTGTGGATGTCAAGCTAAGGGAAATGATTATCTCTGTTCACATTCAGCTTAAACCAGTTAGCCTCAGAAGCTCAGGAGCAGCCTCTGTGTTGCGGCTAGAGACAAAAGGCAATTCCCATATGGTTGGAATATTTTGTGTGTGTATGTGTGTCAGAATTTGAATGCAGATTTTGATTGTTAAATCTGTCATCAACATTGGAACTATCCACTTGAAATTTATTTATTTCATGACATTTATGTACCGCTTGATAGCACAAAAGCAGAAGCTCAAAGCAGTTTACAAGATTTGATTGTTGACTTCTTAACCCATTCAAGTTGATGCTTCCTGATTGGCTAAGTGAGGGGTGGGAATCTGTGACCCCTGGTTTAATGAATCAGGGAAGTAAGTATCACATTTGCAGAAGTGTTGATGCAAGTTAGCTGTCATATACTGTCTATCACTGACTGCTACATGCAAGATTCTGTCATATACCTATTACAGCTGCTTGCCAACTGTCTGACGCTATCAAATCCTTAACTGCTACATGTCAGATAAGGTGAAATGTTGACTGCTACTTGGGGGAAATGGATGTTAAACAGTCACCCATTCTGAGAATATTTGGATAATTACTATCAATATTCACAAAGGATAATTTTGGGATGCAATTTTATTTCAGCTCTATTTTCCCATTTTATTGAGCAGTACTGCAAAAGGGGAAAGAATTACCTTCTTCCTTTTTGGCTCCTGGGGTAATGTATGAAAAATGAAAGGGCTCCTCTATTCCTTAAGGACATGAGACCCTCTGACTGTATCTGCCTGCCATCTCAATAACACTAGGTCTACTTGGAAAGAGTAAGATGCTTAGAGTTCCTGCATACATTGCGCTGAATGGCTGGACTTCTTAAGTCATGACCTGCCATAATTCTACTGAGTAACTTATGATTTCCCGTGGATTAGAGCTCAGTTTTCGACCTTCTTCAGGGACTTCAGAGGAATTCATGTTCTACTTAATCCAGTTACAAATTATGGGGTTAAAAAGCTCCTTGTTACCTCTGCCATCTGAACAGAAAAACTTTATGGAAACCAAGGTTAAGTTGTCCTCTTCTGTATCCGTGGTGGAGTGAAGCTAATTTTAGACTCTGGGCTTAATGTTCGTACAATATTCTTCTGTTAGATGGCAACTTGCTTCAAAATGTGGTGAGCCAACCTTGCTGCATTTCTGCTCATTTTGCAGAGAGGGGGCCTGGACTTCTTCCTCTAAATCCAACAATGGCACCATGGCAGCCTACTAGCAGTGCCAGTGAGGACGTTTGGCAAACAGCAAGTGTTACATAGGACAACTGGCATTAAGGCGTTCACATTAAATATGTTGAAGGGACCTAGGGAATGTAGGAGCATCAGTGGCAGCGGCAGTGGCAGCCTACAAATTGTTTAAAGAAAGAGAGGGATTCATCACAAGCTCTCTCCTCCCCACCAATAACAGGCCAAGCCATTCTAAGTTGGTAGTGGGAGGTTCCATGCTGGAGAAATTGCCACTTCCTAAGACCTACTGGATCATCCCATTAGGACAGAAGATGGGAAGGCAGATTTTCCATTCCCCCATTCCCCCACCACCACCATTGACACTAATGGAAGGGAAAATAAGAATGTCAGTTGTAGTCTCAGGGGAATGAGGAGAATGAAGACCTTTCCTGAGCAACCCTGTCTGCTCAGTGCAACACTATAGCTCAGTCGGTAGAGCATGAGACTCTTAATCTCAGAGTCCTGGATTCGAGCCCCACATTGGGTGAGATTCCTGCATTACAGGGGGTTGGACTACTAGATGATCCTTGAGTCCCAGGTTATTTCTCACCCTCAGAAACCACCTGTTGAGTATCTTACACTTTGAGATTGGGCACACTTTTCATCACTGGATCCTGTCCCTTTCAATACAGTTGATGGGATGGAGTGGTCCTTGTCAGGAGATTCAGTTCCACCTTAAGGCTTAGGCATGTTGCTGCTGATATATGTCACATGTCTAGGCATTTCCGTTTGTACTTTTACTTTCGCTGTACTGTACTGTTTGATCTGATGGAAGAGAAAAAGCATCGTTCGCTCTCTCTTCATGCATGCTGTAAATAAACCACTTTAAAATGCCTCTCTGCTGCCTTATCGTCTCCGCTGAAACTGCGTGGGCATCTCTGCTGATTGTGTGCTCAGGTTGCTGAGACCCTGAGTCGCCTTTCCTGGGAATCACAGTGACCAAGGAGAAGAGGGAGCTGCCGGCTGGACCTCCCAATGGTGATATCCCAACAGTCCTGGCCAACTTCTTTGTACCTTTGTACCCCCTGTTGGCTTGACATTTGGGCTTTAGGGCACTTCCCTTGCCTCCACCTTCTCCTCCTTATTTCCTTCCCCTTCTCTGCCACTCTCCCTTCTATTCTCCTAGTCTCATATCTCTATAATCCTTTCCCACTTTCCTTACTTCTCAGTTCTTCTCTGCCAATAACAAAGTTGTGCCAGTAGCAAATCAAAATGGGGAAAAAACACAACCATGTAAAGAACTAACAAAATAGCAAATGAAAACTCAAGCTTTCAGAGCTCCATCCAAACTATGGGTAAAATTCCTTTCCATCTCCAGCAGTGAGCAGCTAGTAGCTAATGACAAACTTACTAGCTTAAACCATGTGCTTTATACTTTCATGATACTTGGGGCAGACTTCCTCTAGTTCCTCTAGTCCAGATTCTTGCAGATCCACCTCCAGGTTCTATTTCCAGAATCCAGCCAGAAGATCCATTTGTCTCCCAGAGATAGTCTCAACTCACAGCAGAGCCAGATAGCTTTTGGGTGGACTGCATTCCAGTGGTGGTGGAAGGTCTTCCATGTTGCTCCCTCTTGTCCCACCCATGAAACGCCCCCCCCCCATAAATAGGACATGGGACTTTCTAGCTTACTGTTGGCATCCCTTTCAAAACCATCTTCTTGTCATTTTTCCAGTACACGGAACGTTATGGAGCCCAGCAGTGAAGGGCCAGGAATAACGGCAACGGTTCACCCCTCATCATACATCATACAAAGTCACAGAAGGAATAGTCCCAGTTTTGATCAGACTAGCTTTCACGAGCTGAGATCCTGTAGCTCAGAGATGCAGCTTACACTTTGAAACTACTTAGTGATGAAACTTTCTTGGTAATGACAATTAGAAAATCAAGAGTAGTAATTAACACAATTTCTTAATTTCCTGGAAGTATTATTAAAATAAGGACAAAGGGGGAAAGTGACATTTTAATACATTGTTTGAAAATATATCTTCATGGATTTTTCAAAAATAAAACATAGGCCATAAATTGTATTTATTCATGCCGGTTGTTGCCCCTTGGCACAACATTTTCCAGTCTGACCTTTTCAAAGTTTGATTTTTGTCGTCGTTGTTGCTAGTCAATGCTTTATTTAGTTGCTTGCAGGCTTAATATTGCACCACAGGGGTGAAAGTTAAATAGAATGCTCACCTGCTAAATACAAGGCATATATTTCAAGGTTAAAAGTAGTATGACTTTTTCTGCCGTCGTCCAAACTATACCGGTAAACATTATTATGAGGTGTTAGACTTCTGCCAATAACTTCAGCGGACATATGAAATGAAAATATTTCAAAGAATTCTACTACTTAGGAGGTTGCCATTTTTGTGTTGCAATGAGTGGAAGTCTGCATGATGCAGGCAACTGTTCTCGGAGGCTGCGTACCCACCCACATTCATGCTTGTGCAATACTAAATTGAAGCCCAGGGACTGACTCACATTTAGCTTAATAACAAAACTTGTCTTCTGCAATTATGTGTGTGTTCCTGCCTGCTGCACAAACCCACCATCCCCTAATCCAAGAATCATTGAGGAAGAGGAACAGGGTTGCCACATTCCACAGCCCAACACTTGAATTTTGCTAGAATGTGAACCTTTATAAGATTATATTGTTAAAATGCCCTCATTTTCCGATTTAACTTCTTAATTTAATTTCATTGTACACAGGTTGTAGAAAGCAGCCGACTGTACAAAGGTAAGAGTTACATGTGTTGCTCCGCCCACTTTACCTTTGGCTCCACCCACTACTAGCATTTCATCCTCTGAAGATTGTCCAGAAAGGAGAGTGACCCTCAGAAAAAGGTTCCATATCGTTGCTATAATTGATCAGTATCATGGAAGGCAGAGTAAAAATTGTTGTCAAAAATGTATAATTTGTTGTTAGAATGGTTTACAAAAGATGCATTGACCAAAGAAGTGATGATAAGATGGGCTAAAGATTTTGGGTACAATATTGAATGTGATGTGTGGTTGAAATTGTGGAATGAAACTTTGAAATTTACTGCATGTACCACCTTGAAAGAAAATGTAATGAAGATGATGTATAGATGGTATTTAACGCCAGTAAAATTAGCACAAATGTATAGGATGAGTAACAAGATGTGCTGGAAATGTATTCAAAAAGATGGTGATTTTTATCATATGTGGTGGACTTGCAAGAAGATAAAGGGATTTGGGGAAATGATTTATAATGAGTTGAAAAAGATGTTTAAGTATACATTCCCTAAAAAACCAGAAGCCTTTTTATTGGGAATAATGGGACATGAAATAGAAAAGGATGATAAGAGACGTTTTATGTATGCCACAACCGCGGCGAGGACATTACTAGCCCCAAAGTGGAAACTACAAGAAATTCCGACAATTGAGGAATGGCAGACGAAAATGTTTGACTATGCAGAACTGGCAAGGTTGACTTGTGGGGTTTGATACCAGGGAGATGCAAGGTTCCGAAAAGACTGGAGTAAATTTATTGACTATATAGAAAAGAATCAAGGAAGTTTAAAGACACTAGCAGGACTGAAGTAAATCCTACTAATATAAACTTTTTTAGGTAAAAAGGGACTGCGTGATAAGATTGGCTAAGAAAGCCGAATGACGGGAGGGAAGTCACAGCTCGGTAGAGGGAACTGAAATAAGTGGGAAAATAAGAAGGAATGTTTGAAAGTATTTTTGTTTTGTTTTTGTGTATGTTTTTGTTTGTTTGTTGTAGAAAATAATAAAAATTATCTTTAAAAAAATCAGTATCAAGCAATTGTCAAAAAGTTATATATATATATATATATATATATATATATATATATATATATATATGATATCTTGTGCATGAAATGCGCCAACTTCATAACTGAAAACACTGCAGAAGTATAGAAGTACACACTTTTCATATTTTTGGGGAAAGTATTAAGTTTTATTTTAGATCCCAAATTAGAGTCATATTTATTTTATAATAGGCTGTATGGGGTCTTTTAAAAAACCGTACTTTGATTAAGAAGCTAAAGTGGCAGCTCTTATTATTTTCTTTAGTATTTGCCACCCTGTCTTTGATCCTTTTGTATTCCAGTAATCCCATATCTTCAAATCCCTCAAGAATTCAATAGTAAAAGGGGAACAAAAATTAAGCTGAACAAAAATCCTAACATGCTTTCTCTGTGAAACTAAGCTTTCATGATTAGACAAAAAAGAGAGAAAGCCCTGAATTTTAAACAAAGCATGGAAACTATTATTCCTACGCGGAAAATGAATGATGGGGAAGATCTTGAGGCATATGTTTCTAAGAATTTTGACAAAGATAATGCAGAGTTCTTGCACCCCTGGAAATTATCTAAAATTATTAAGATCCGCTCTTCAAAAACATCATAAAAAGGAAGGGTGGGAAGAAGGGGTGTTTGACATATTTTGACAGGGAGCTGGAAATTTCACTCAATATGGCGGGGACAAGATCCTCAGGAAGGTTTCGACTGTGCATCTTGACAAGGAAGGGAAGGAGAAATAAATAAATGAAGGTGGTTGAACCAGCACATCCAGTGCCCCCTCAGACCTGCCTAGAAACATGCTGGATCAGACCATTAGACTATCTAGCTCAGTATCGTCTACAGTGGCTAGCAGTAGCTCTCCAGGGTCCAGATAGTGGGTCTTTCTCAGACTTATCTGGAGATGCCAGGGATTGAAACGGGTGCACATTAACTTGCTGTTCTACTGCTCTGCTATGGCCATTGCCCTAATTGTACCAGCAGAGTGGAAGGACAGAGTGGAAGCCTGGAAACAATGACACAGAAATCCAGTCTACCAGTTCCAGGATTGGTTGAGTTCAGATCCCTAGGTAGGGTGTGTGTCGGGGGCGGGGAAGGGATTGTGGTAAACCTAGGCATTCAATTCAGTGCACTACAAATGGGATGGAGGCTTCTGTGATCTCATTTTCTGAAGTCATGACTGTCTCGCTGTCCCCACTCTCAGAAAGGAAGAGCTGATGCTTTCTATAACCACCCAGAAGACAGAGGATGCCATGGCTTCCCAAGTGTTTGGGGGTGCCCCCATCCAGTGTTTTTTATCTGGGGAGACACAGTGGAACGCATACCCCTAAACATTTTGTGAATCTAATGGGAGAAGAAACTAAAAAAATAAATAAACATTTTAGTTTCTTCTCTAGCGCGGTAAACCATCAGTTCTGTTACTACCCCCGATGGCAGCCTCATTTCCTGCCCTGGTGTTTCCTGAGCCTCAGGCGGAAGCGAGTGTTTAATATGTGAAGTAGGAGTTGGAATTTAGCATAGTGATGGGTCAGTTTCGTTGTTACCACCTCTGATGGTGGCACCGTTTTCTTTCCCAGTGTTTCCTGAGAGAGAGAAGCGAGTGTTTAATGTGTGAAGCAGTGTGGAACACTCGCTCAGAGAGAAGCGAGTGTTTAATGTGTGAAGCAGTGTGGAATGTGGATGTGTGCTTTTCCCCCCGATTTGAACTATAAAATGGTGATTTTCTTGAGTCAAAATGAGAGAACCCCTAAACATTTTTTTAGGGGGGAAAAGCACTGCCCCCATCCAAGGATCACAGGATGACAGGTCCTTCTTTTGTATGTTTTTTTTAAAAAAAAAATTAAGTAAGAAGTCTGTATTTTGAGGGCATTCTTGTTATTAACTTTTCTGTACCTCATAATATCATAGCAACATTGTCAACAGTCACTCGCCTTAAAGCAAAGGGATCACCTGTGCCTTTGGGATGCCTCTCTCCTTGAGATGCTTGGTGGATTACAGAGCAATCCAAACCCCATTTTTTCCAGGCTGAGGAAAGGGGAATTGAGTTGGTGGAAGTATGTCCCTCCACCAGCTTCAGCCAACCTTGTGTTGACCACCATCTGTGGAATGATGCTGTGTTATGCTACACTAGCAAGCCAATCTGATGCTCCTGCCAGTGCATTTGCACCATACCACCACCTCTCATAGAATCACAGAATGGTAGAGTTGGAAGGAATCCTGAGGGTCATCTAGCCCAACGCCTTGCAATGCAACTCAAGCATCCATGACAGATGCCCATCCAACCACTGGTTTCTCCTGTCTGATGAAGAATTCTAGAGTCGTGTTGGCCATTTAGTGAGCCAGTGTGGTGCAGTGGTCAGAAGGTCAGATTAGAACCAGGGTTCAAATCACCGCACACTTATGAACTGCACTGGGTGACCTTGGGGCAGTCACTGCTTCTTAGGATTGTTGAGGGGATTAAGTGAGGAGGGAGACAACCATGTATGCTTCCTTGAACTCCTTCAGGAAAAGGAAAAATGCAGAATATAAAAGAAAATAATAAATAAATAAAATTTAAGTTGGTCTTTCTAATAAAGGCATTACCTTCCTTAGGAATTTGGTGCTTCTTTACAGAGATGGCAATGTGCCTTGAATTTTGATGCTAGCATTTCCATTGCTTGCTTAGTGCCCATTAAAATATTTTGGGAGATATGTGGCACTCACGGTTTGCATCTTTGAAAAACCTCCATTACACATTGAAATGAGTAGTGCTGTGTTCTGGTACCTGTTCCTAATGCACTCCCCACCCCCACCTGCCTCTCCCTCATATGTTTACACACACAGACACACACACACACACACACCATTGAAGAATTGGTAAAGTAAGTCTCTGATTTGTGTCATTTTTGCAAAAATATCCCGAAAGAACTGGCTTTGCAATAATTTGATGCATGTGCTAAACTACTGTTGAAAAGCCAGAGGAATCGCCCTAAGCTCTCATAATGACAATTTCATAGAAAGATAGGGTGGTGTGTTGTTGTTTTTTAAGGGAAAAAACATTTTGAGGGATATATATATATATATATATATATATATATATATATATATATATACTGTAATCTCACAAAAACCTTGTAGGCAAAAATGACAGCAGTGCTGTCAGCATGGAGGCGATAATTCAGTCGCTGTCTCAAACAGAAATGGGTCAGGCAAGAATAGAGAATAAGGGCAGTGAAGAAGCCTGATTCATATCTGGTTAAAACAAAGTATCACTTAGCACAGCTGGAAATAGACTTTGATGTAAGATTACAAAAAAAAGTGCAAGAAGAGGTTGAAGCTTTGAAAGTTACCCTGCAGTTAGCAGTAATGGAGGGTGAAATAAGAGACATCTGCATGGCTTTTTACCCCTTTGCATCAAGCGGCTGTAATCACCTTGCTATTTCCTTATAGGAATCGGAGCCACACATGGCTTGTTACCAGGCGTTTACCGTAAGAAGCCCAGAGCACTTTCAAAGGGTATATATTAGTGTGCAAGAGAGTGAAAGAGACAGAGAAAAAGAATGAGAATGAATGGGTCTAAATGGGAAAACAGAATGGTCACAGTCCCCTATAAAACACATGTGAACATGCACAGATAATATATCAGTTCTGATCCAATTATGCATTCACATACCACAAGGGCTGCAGGAACATAGCCTGGTTATCTGTTTCGTTTTATCACAGCTACAGGCAACCAATCCTGGCAGCTAGAGACCTAGCCTTACCTCCCAAGTTCCGGACTGCAGAATCTGGGACCGGCAGCCATTTGACACCGGAAGTTGCGTCAATGTAACTTCCGGTGTCGCTTTGCCCTTCTATTGGCACCAAAAATGGCCGCCGGCTTCGAAAGTTGCTTGTACGCATGTCAGGAAGTGCGCTGACACAACTTCCGGTGTCTCTCCGCCCATCTATGGGCACCAAAAATGGCCGCCGCCAACACCGGAAGTCACGTCTATGCACTTCCGGACATGCGTAGATGCGACTTTTGAAGCTGGCGGCGGCCATTTTTGGTGCCCATAGAAGGGCAAATCGGAAAGAAAAAAATGGCCGCCGGCAGGAGAAAATAACGGAGAAAAATGGGAGACGAAGTGATACGGGGGACCACCGGGAAAAGGTAAGTAAAAAGGGGGTTTTCCCAGCGAAAACGGGAGACTTGGCAGCTATGGACCTAGCCCTAAAGTCTTCATGTATTTATCTGCCACCAAATTGAATGGAGTAAGCAAGCATGAATTCGGGCTTGCATTTCTAGCCATCTTGACTCAGAATTCGGTTCCCAACAGGGCACAATCTTGTTCCTCTCTGCCACCCATAGCAGAATTTATGCTAATTTTCTCATGCCCAGGTAGGTATCATGTGGATGTCAGTGGCCACCTAGGAGCCCACCAATCTCACAGTCAAAATGCCACCTTGATTTTTATTTTTATTTTAAAAATAAGTATAAACAAAGTGGGGAGATGCACTTTAAAATCCCACCGTGCAGTTCCAAGCAGTGGTTTTGCTGAGAGACTGCCAGCAGTAGATTGAGCAGCTGATTATCGTTTTATATTTGGCATCAAGAGCAAGTAGGAATGCTGTGGCATGATTGGCCCTATAAAGGCATAATATGGAATGGCAACTTAAGTATATCCACCCCACCAACTCCACCTGCTCCATCACCGTCCTTCCCACATTGAGCAGGACGTCTGAAGGAGGCTTCCATGCATGTTCTACTGAATGCACATTGAAACGTCTCATGATCAGGAACACTGATACCAGAGGATTGTGCTGTGTGCAGTGCAGGGATATTTTGCTCCCTACGGAAGGCTAATTACTTGCACACACACCCCCAAAAATGCTAACTTCAATTTTCAAAAGCAGATGTATTGTGGGGAAAATGTACTGGTAAAACACAAAACTTGAAATGGCTACATTTGTTTTAAATTGCAAGAATAAGTAGTGCAACACCTTCTATAAATCCAGGGCTGCCCCTGGAAAATAGGGACACTATTCCATGTATACATGAAAACAATTCTAATGCATCAATTATTGCAAAAATGATAAATTTCTTCAAAATAAAAAATAAATCTGTATCAAACTGAGCCCCTCAAAGGTCATTGCAGTGCTCCGTTGAGGTCTGTGTCCTAGGTTGCTGCCTGGTTGGCCTAATGATAGCACCAGCCTTGGTGGTGGGTTACTTTTCTGTAGCGCTTGGCTGGACTTAACCATCCAGAGGTCCTTTACCTTTTACCTTTTTACTCTTGGGATGCAGTTGGCGCTGTGGTCTAAACCATGGAGCCTCTTGGGCTTGCTGATCAGAAGGTCGGTGGTTTGAATCTCCACAACGGGGTGAGCTCCCATTCAGAGGCGAACAGTGCCGCTTGGCTGCCTGGGGCGGCACCCCCTGGGGACGTCACTCCACAACATGCATGCATCCTGACGCATGCATTGTGACATCACGACGCACGGCACGCATGCCAGGATGGACTGCACATGTCCGCAGAGAGGCTTGCTCGCGGTTTGCTGGTGCCACCGCCACCCGGCAGCCCACTCCATAGCCCGCTCTGCTTCTTCCTGCTTGGGCAGAGGAGGTGAGGGGTGGGCCAGGGGCGCTGCCCCCGCACACTGCCCCTGCCAAAGTGGAGGTAGGGGTGGACCGCCCCCTTCGCCCCTCCCTTGCTATGTGCCTGCTCCCATTGCTCTGTCCCAGCTCCTGCCAACCTAGCACTTCGAAAGCACACCAGTGCAGGTAGATAAATAGGTACTGCTCCAGCGGGAAGGTATTTGCATGCACTCTGGTTTCTGTCATGGTGTTCATTTGCACCAGAAGTGGTTTAGTCATCCTGGCCACATGACCTGGAAAGCTGTCTGTGGACAAACGCTGGCTCCCTCAGCCTGAAAGCAAGATGAGCGCCACAACCCCATAGTTGCCTTTGACTGGACTTAACCATTCAGGGGTCCTTTACCTTTACCTTTTTACGCTTCTGTAGCGCTAGGCCAAAAAGCTAGTGTCTCACCAAAGAAATATCCAAGCATTCAGCATTGAAAATCGGAGACGGGGGCAGGTGAAATATGTGAGCAGAATGAACCTTAATAGGTAAGCCAACCATTAATGGGGCTATTTGACAGGTGTTTGCTCTTTACCCAGCTGGGGGTTATTTAGTTTTGAGTCAGTGAGCCTGACAGGCTTTAAGACTTCTCAGTGAGCCATGTTCCTTGTTGCTGAACTGACATGGACTCAATAAATGGGCTCCTGGGGTACATGCCAGCATCTTCAGGCTTGATGTACATGATTACACCTTTCCCCTTATGAAACCCAGAAGACTTCTGATTAGGCGCACGAGCATTGTATGCTCCTTGTCTACTTAATGCCTTTATAATACAACAATCCACTTGGATTCTGTTGCTTGGCATCAACAAGCGTCACAGAAAGAAAGGGTACACAATGGCCTTCTTGCTGACATTTAAGCATATGTATCTAATGGGAAAGTTCAGATTGTCCACAGACTCTCTTCCACTAATTGGGTTAGCAGCATGCCAAGCCCCCCCCCCCCCCAAAAAAAAACACAAGTCCTCTTTAATGGCTAATAGAAACTTGGCTTTTAAGGGAAGTGTTTTGTGCTTGTTCAGTGTATTAGGAACCAATTTGTTTCAGTGCTAACATTTTTTGGGGAAACTTTGTGGGTGTGATTTTGCTGAGAGTTATTTATAAGAATTTTCAAGGATATTATTTGTGGCTAGGCTTCTCATGTCAGTCACATTATGGGAGTGTTTTCTATTGGTGGTTTAAATTGCCATCTCATTTAAACTGTGCATTGTTTCAGGTGCCACTTGCTGGAAGATAACTGGGATAAATAAATGTTGGACCTTATGAATGCATAATCTTCTTCAGATTAAATTGCTCTGGTAATCTATTGATTAATTAGATTATTGCAATACAGTGGTACCTCGGTTTATGAACACAATTGGTTCCAGAAGTCTGTTCATAAACTGAAGCGTTCATAAACTGAAGCAAACTTTCCCATTGAAAGTAATGGAAAATGAATTAATTCATTCCAGATGGGTCCGCGGCGTTCGTAAACTGAAAATTCGTAAACCGAGGTGTTCGTAAACCGAGGTTCCACTGTAGTTATACGTAGAGCTGCCTCTAAAGAGGTTTGGAAACTTCAGCTAGTGCAGAATTCGGCAGCCAGGTTGCTCACTGGGGCAAGATGGTTTGAACATAGTACACCAACCCTGGGCCAGCTTCATTGGCTACCAATTAGTTTACAGGCCCAATTCAAAGTGTTGGCTTTAACCTATAAAGCCTTAAATGGCTCAGGACCACAATACCTCAAGATCCGCCTCTCCCCGTATGAACCAACACGGACTCTGCAATCATCCCCTGAGGTCCTTCTTTGTGTGCTTCCTCCATGAGAGTTTTGGATGGTGTCCACACAAGAATGGGCCTCTTCTGCAGTGGCTCCTCATCTGCAGAATGCTCTCCCCAGGGTGGTTCGGCTGGCACCATCATTATACACTTTTAGGTGTCAGGTGAAAAAATTCCTCTTCAACCAGGTCTTTGGCTGATTGACATCCAATGCCCTTTTAAATGTACAGTATTGTGGAAAGAGGGATTATTGGCTTGTTTTTGTTCTTATTTTCATTTGGTACTTTGTGTGTGTGTGTGTGTGAGTGTGTGTGTGTGTGTGTGTTTAATATTGTAATTTCATGTTGTGAACCGCTCTGAGATCCACGGGTATAGGGTGGTATACAAATTAAATTAATAATGATACATTTTTCAGCTGGATAGCAAAAAGAGTACTTTAAAAAATAGGTTCCCTCACTCTCAAAGTAAATGTCCTATATCCCCGAATTAGTCCAGTGTTAAATATAGAGTGCAATTGCAATTTTAGATTGCCTAGCACATAGGAATTGATTAAGAGAGAGCAATGTGATGTACAGTAGTTTTGTACTATTGACCTTCTACCCATGCAGTCATTTTTTGATGTCAAAAAAGTATTGACTGGCTAGCCATTGACTGAGCCAGAGTAATATGATCTTTGACCTAACACAGTGTGTTTATCTGCCTCAGCAGTACAAGAGGTCTTGCAAGCAGACTATATGCCCTTTCCCCTCCCCTCTCTCAATCCAAATCTCTTTACTCATTGCTTATACAATATCTATTACAATAAAGGTATCTTTTGAAGTGTGTCAGAGTAAGTATCATACAACAGATTATTCAGAATCCTCCCAATATGAGAGCAAGAGAAATGATGAGAGATTCAGAGTCATGCTTTAACCCTCTCAGGCTACAATCCAGTAAGTCGTGTCCATGTACTTTTTCTCACCAGCCTATCAAATCAACCCTTCCTCTTTGTCTTTTGTATTGCACTGGGACAATGGGGCTCACTCACATAAGCTATGGGGCTAGAGCAGGGGTCAGCAAACTTTTTCAGCAGGGGGCCAGTCCACTATCCCTCAGACCTTGTGGAGGGCCGGACTATATTTTTTTGGGGGGGGGGATGAACAAATTCCTATGCCCCACAAATAACCCAGAGATGCATTTTAAAAAAAAGGACACATTCTACTCATGTAAAAATACGTAGATTCCCGGACCGTCCACGGGCCGGATTTACAAGGTGATTGGGCCACATCTGGCCCCTGGGGCCTTAGTTTGCCTACCCATGGGCTAGAGGACTAATTCGCACAAGTAGCAAATAAACAGGTAAAGCCTTTTCTAGATAGATAGAATTTCACATTATTGGTGGGGGGGTCAGGTGAAGGAGTGGATTTCCATATTAAAACAGAAACTCCTCCTCCATAAAAGTGGACACCAGGGAGAAGGCTTAGTCTGGCATTCTTCCAATATACTAGTTATTAATGTACAAATTCCCTACTTCCCTCCAAAACTGGGTAAGTATTCGGCTGGGGTATTGTTTATGGGTGTGTGTGTGGGGGGGGGGGTTGCGTCATTATTCCTGTTGTTGCTGTTACTTTTAAGCATCTTTATTTTGAATCTTATGATGTGGAAATTGTCCAATTTGGCTGTGTACTTTTAATGTTTTGTTTATTGTTTACGGCTAGAGAAGAAACTAAAAATGATATTTTTTTAGTTTCTTCTCCCGATAGATTCACAAAATGTTTAGGGGTATGCGTACCCCTGAAGGCGGAATACAAATAAAATGATAGATAGATGATAGATAGATAGATAGATAGATAAGTAGATGATAGATAGATTGAGCTTGTGATCACCCTGCAAGCCAACTACATAAGCACTAGCACCAGTCACCTTGTTTTCCAACCCCAGTCCTTTACTAACTCAACCCACCTTTCCCCACTTATGGGGAAAATATTCTCTGGACTGATTCACCCATACTGGGCATTTAGATAAGAGCATAAGAAAAAACTGGCTACTGATAGACTTGTATCTCATTTTAAGCTTAGAATACCAGATAAAACACCAAAGGTCTTGGATGCAGCCCATTTGCCACCCCTAATCTACAGAATTGAAGATTTACATTTATTTAGAAATCAATTTATGCAGAATTACCAAATTATGAAAAAATTGAAGCAGAAAAGATTATCTAATTTTCTTACCAAAAGAATGTCCCAAGGAAGCATCCTTGTAAAAAAGAAAAGAAAAAAGGTTTTCCCTTCTGCAAATGTAAAGCATTTGTCTCATTAGACTCAAAATATTCCCAATGGATAAGAAAATAAGTTTTCGCTGAAATTAAACTGCAATTACCGCTATGGTATGAAGATAAACATTCTCCAGATAGTCCCATATGGAATGTGGTTATGTGTGCTTGCTCATGCTGAATGCCAATAAGCTTTGTAATTCCCGTTGCATTACAACATTCATATTTGAAATCAAAGAAATGCGTTTAGGCATACCTTGCAAACTGACATTGCCAGGCTAGGAATAGACCTTAAGTCATAGTGTCCTGGTGTCCCTAACATGCAGGACTGGTCTGTCCATATGGCATATCCATAAAGAGGGCACAGCATCTCTATTGTTCTGACCACCCTCAACACTCACTGGTGTTTCAAAAGTCCTTGCTAACCCTTTCCCAGTCAGAGGAAATAGGAAGGGTACATCCTTTTGGGAATCACAGACTCGGATATTCCTAAAGAATTCCGCCATGCCTGTCAATACCTTTATCTTGTGTGTGGATGGTGCCATTGTAACAACACATGGACAGGAACCTGGATAATAAGTTAGTACATGCAAGTGGAACCTACAACACATTACTGTAGCGTAAAAGTTGCTGTTCAGGATTCCAGACATACCATTCAATGGCCCAATTACTCCCAGCCCAGCTTTGGGCTCCCTCTCAAAAAAGTTAATCTGTGCCTCTTGACCAGGCATCCCCAAACTGCAGCCCTCCAGATGTTTTGGCCTACAACTCCCATGAACCCTAGCTAACAGTACCAGTGGTCGGGGAAGATGGGAATTGTAGTCCAAAACATCTGGAGGGCCGAAGTTTGGGGATGCCTGCTCTTGACCATTCTCAGTCATCACTGGTTTGGTGGGGCCCCCCATTTCAAAAGTGTTTTTTGCATTTCTGCAAACTCCAGGGTTCCCTGAAGTCAGCTAATCTCCTCCTGCTGTGTGTGGATTGCACCATTCCGTCAGTGGCAACCAGAGAGTTCACTGTTCACTGCTTATATGAAATGGAAAATAATTTCAGAGCAAAATAGGAGCTGTTGCATTCAAAGGCTATGGAAACTTTTGCATCTAGTTAAATAAACTATGCAGAGGTGAATTTATTGACTGGATGTCAAAAATGGGGAGAAAGACAATCATTTTTTGAATGTCAAATGGTCTTTCATACTTCCACCTTGAGATTCCTGTTTCTATTCTTTCTCTATATTTTATGTCGACTTGTTCTTTCAACCCCCTTGGAGAGCAGCCAGGCTCTACAGTCTACAGTATGAATATGCCTGCTATATTCTTGTTTGATCTTCTTTCCTTGATGTGTCAGTTTCTTTGTGGCCTGCCTACTTGTCAAACCATTTTTTACTCTTCAAAACTTTGTATGAATTTTTAAATAAGCAGCGCAGATCTCGGGACATTTGATGAATTTTTCAAGAGCTAATGATGCGCCGGTATCACAAACATGGCTGTTTATGTGTTTAATGTACTAAGGACAAACATTTATAGACAAATTTCTTCATTTATAAACCAGCCTGCCTGCCTGCTACAAAAAAGAGGACTTTTAAAATACATGGAAGTGCAGGTAAGGAGGTGGTTGTATGCCTGTCTCTTTTGCATTAATGAGATTAGCCTGATCCTTACACACACTCACAGGTTGAAGCAAGGAGCAATTAGAACTGTCAACAAATGTAGTGTGTGGCAAAAGAATAGCATATTAAAGCAGCTTTGAAATGCAAAACTAAAATTAAAAAAGGAAATTGACTACAGTTCTCATCTTTTTTTAAAAAAAGGGGGGCTGCCTTTTCAGAGTGATGAAACAGATTAAAGAGTGAAATGAGCATATCATTCAGTTTACAACCACATTTCTGATGGGGGGGGTGTCTTTTGATGCCATTTGTTTCAGATTGCTTCATAAGCTGCAGAGACCATGTGTTCACAATAAGACTTATAGTACCCCGACAAAGAAAGCCATTGTGTGTTTTGTTTTGTTTTTTTAAACACTGGCTGACTCTCCAGCTATTGCGGGAAACCAGTATCCATCAGTTCTGACCAATGGCTGAGTAGTGAAGCTGAGAGATAGATCAACTATGCAGGCCCCTGTATACTGGTCTAGTTAGGGAGAAATTTAGATCTTAGAATAGCCAGCACATAACCACTAAGGGTCCATAGTATACTCAGATGGGGTCTGACCCCAAACTCTTCCTTTCCTTGAATTCTTGGGCACAATGATTGGAATTCTCGTGCAACATCTAGAGATTGAACAACTGGAGTTCTCAGGTGGATGACTAAAGAAAAGGCTAGATTTTGATAGTGGTATGCTTTTTCAGACACTTTGATGTTTCTTACTGTAATCATGAAAGGGTTTTTTATGACAGAAAGGTCATCTTTAATATTTTTCAAGAGTGGCAGTTCTGAAAATGAAACTTGTCTCGCACATCCTTCTGGATATCAAAAAGGCTTCTATTTTACTTTTGGCAATATGCAAATGTACTTTGATTTCATCAGTAGTGAATGCAAATTAGGGGGTTGTTTATTTAAAATATTTGCACCGCGCTCAACAAAGGAGGTGCTCAAAGCAACTTACAAATAAAATGCAAAATATTTAAAGCACAAATAATACCAACATTAAACTAATACAGTCTTTAACTAGTGGTCTAGTGTGATGTCACTGCTAGAGAGTTGGACTAGACCACTAAACCATCTCGGACTCTTATGATCATCATCTGAGGCCCTTCTTTGTGTGCTGCCTCCACGTGAGGTCCAGAGGATGGCGACCGAAAATAGGCCTTTTCTGCAGTGGCTCCTCTTTTGTGCAATGCTCTCCCCAGGGAAGCTTGCCTGGTGCCATCATTCTAGATTTTTAGGCACCAGGTGAAAACATTCCTCTTCGTCCCGGCCTTTGACTGATTAATATCTTACACCCTTTTAAATGTATCTGTGGGAAGAGGGGCGTTGTTGTTTTGTTGTTAGGTTCAATTATTTTTTATTCAATTGTTTTATCTTGTGTTTTATTCTGTGAACCACCTCGAGATCTCTTGATGAAGGGTGGTATATAAATTTAATAAATACTAATGATGATGATGATGTTAGGCTAGTCACCATCTTACTCTAACCTACACAACAGAGTAGTGGGGAGTGCAAAGTGGGGAGAAGCTTGAGCTCCTTGGAGGAATGGTGGGAAATAAATGTTATTTATAATATAATATAATAATATAATATAATATAATATAATTAATATAATAGTTTTAATGTATTTTTACTCTTTTGTTAGAAGCCGCCCAAAGTGTCTGGGGAAACCCAGCCAGATGGATGGGATATTAATATAATATAATAATATAATATAAAGCCCTTAGAGTGGTATTTTGATGTCTATCTATGTGCTTTAAAAGTATTATGGTGGAACAAATCATCAGATTTCTACCTTCATCTCTGCTGAATTGGCAGAAATTGGTTTTATCGTAGGCACTTGCCTTCAAGTGACCATACAATTAATTCACTATCAGGAAAACATTTGCTGAGCCAAGCCTGAAACATGCTTTCAGCATAACAACCTACCATTCCATCACATTCTTATTCAGAATCGGAAACAGTGAAATTGTCACATGGAGACATTCAGGGACAAGGGCTTCTTTTATTATTTCTTTATCGTATGCTTCAAATAGAAAAATGTAGATTGAATGAAATGCACTGAATAATGTTGAGTAATGTCCCATTCAAAAGTAAAGCTATTTGGAAAAATAAGGCAATTTTTCACACTGTCGTCTTCTGCAAATGGATCTGGAAGTACTGTCAAGAGCAGACTGCAAAAATAAATAGACCCTTTTTAATAGATACGAAAGCTTCACCAACATATTTGAATACTGAAAGTTTGCTTGCCAAGTATCAAGTTTTGCAGAAGGAGATACAATGATTAAATGCCATACACAGGTTTAAATAGAGTTCAGCTATTCTGAAACACCAGGTGGATTAAAGTCATTTAAGAGCAGGCTTCAAGCAAAGAAGAGAAGAACAGAAAGCTGCCCAACTCTGGCACTTTTATTTCTTAGCCCTTTCCTTTTAGCCTTTCAGGCTCTTTCTAGTGGGTTTTGGCACATCCAGCAAAAGTTCTTATGCGATCCATTGATTTTACTGGGACAGACTAAGCCCCTATCTGCACCTTTAAAGCAGTATCAAACCACTTTTAAACAATCATGCTCCCCGCAAAGCATTCTGGGAACTCTAGTTTGTTAAGGGTGCTGATAATTGTTTGGAGACCCCTATTCCTCTCACAGAGCTAAAATTTCCAGAGTCCACTGTGGAGAGGGATTGATTGTTAATTCCCTCTGAGAATTGTAGCTCTGGGAGGGGAACAGGGTTATCCTAATGACTCTGAGCACCCTTTACAAACTGTGCTTCTCAG
Organism: Zootoca vivipara; assembly: GCF_965207765.1. Lineage (NCBI taxonomy): Eukaryota > Metazoa > Chordata > Lepidosauria > Squamata > Lacertidae > Zootoca > Zootoca vivipara. Next base: position 17,766,629 of record NC_142590.1, on the reverse strand, counting down.
AATGCTTTGGGGAAAGCCACAAACCCAGCCAGATGGGTGGTGTATAAATTATTATTAATTATTATTATTATTATTATTATTATTATTATTATTATTAAATGTATAGTGCAGATGGGGCCTAAGTTATACTTAGAGTAGATTCATTGAAATTAATTGACCTAAGTTAAATCCATTAATTTTAATAAGCATACTCTGAGTAGGCCCTCCTTCATTTTTATCAACATTACTTATCAGAACAATTCCTAAATATGATAAACAGTTTCCATCATCACAAGCATGCAAAAAGTAAATTAATAATAATAATAATAATAATAATAATATATTTATACCCCACCCATCTGGCTGGGTTTCCCCAGCCACTCTGGGCAGCTTCCAACAAAATATTAAAAACACAATAAAACACCAGACATTACAAACTTCCCAAAACAGGGTAATTTCCAACAGTCACCTACCAACTCCTACCACCAACTGCTTGCAAGGAAACAAAACACACCACAGCATTTCAAAACCATCGATGAACTTGCAAAAAGAGTCCCATTGTAAATCAATTCAAAGTTTCAAGAGCAGAAACCCCCTCCACCTCTCCTCGTTGTAGTAGCCTGCACCTTTTCTCTTTTTTTCTCGTCTTCCACATCAGGCTCCCAGGGGTTCATCAAGAGTAGCTCTGCCCTTCTCTTCCTCTACCTCTCGCACTCCAGGAGTAGGAGAGAGTTCAATCAGCTGCCCCTCCTCTGCTCCTGCCAGCTTGCTACCCTTTTCTTCCATCGCTGGCTCCTTTCATAGTCACACTTCGCTCTTCAATGAGGCTTCTCCCCCACTCTATCACAAGCTTCCTTGCTTTATTAAACCACTGTTCCTACTACTCATGGTGCTGCTCCAACCTCAACTCGAATTGCTCAAAAAGTGTTGCTGTTTCTCCCTCCATTTTGACATCAGGTGTGTGTTGCTCCTTGGTCTTTCTCTCCAGGAAACGCAGATCCCACTTCTAACACCAGTGTTACAGAAGTTGGGCACCATCTCCCAGTATCTGATGAACAGTAGCAAGATTCCAGGGAGGTTTCAGGCACTCACCCAGGGTCTGTGGTCCTTTGAGAATCAATTCATGGCAGAGACTGCCATAGCTTTAAGAAAGATGATTGATTCACATGTTTACACCTGAGTTTAGATGGAGGCAGTCCAGATCTTACAACATGGTCATCTCAAGAGGGGCTTGTTCCCCACAGCAGTGCAACACTGAAGCCCAGGGCATCTCTCCCAGCCTCCTTCAGCCAACCTGCCCAAGATGGATCTCTTTCCTCCTTTCTTCTTCCCAGAGCACCCTACTAAAAAACCCACTCTTCTCCTGTCACCTCAAACACCTCTGTCTGCCTAAGTCCAAGATTCCTCTTAGATGGGCCATCAACATCTTTTGTCATGTAAACACTTCTACCCAGGTGAAGACCTGGTTTGGAAACAAAACCTACCCTGTATTTTTCCGCTGGCCTGCAATTGTCCCTTCAATATTCCAAATTATCAAAATCCTACCATTTATTAATTTCTAGAGTTTAGGGTAGGTCCCTCAACTCACAACAGTATGTAGCACACATTACTAACATTCAATTCAGCCCTATGTACTAGAATAAAAAGAATTTTCCTAAGGTTGAAGTATATTTAGAAATAATATGGCAGTGAACTGAGATGACAACGATCTCTGATTTTATAAGCCATCAACTAGACTATAACATGATGGAAAATTGAGCCTCATTTAATGAAGAAATCATTATGTAGCTGTGTACCCTTGTTGCAAATGTGTTTTGGTTCAATTTTTAATTTAAGTACCTTTTTAAAAAAAACATATACATTTTATTGGTTTTCCCATTACTGAAATCTGTAATGGCGTCCCTGAGCAATATCTGCCCTAAGGATCACAATAGTAATTTTAAAAGTCTGCATGAGGTATATGAGCTAATAAAACAGATCCAGGTTTTTAGAAAACTGAAACAGAACGAACCACGGTATACCAGCACATGGACACAGGTGCCTCAGTGGCAAAGGCAGCCTTTTGTCAACTAGGGCTGATATGCCCCATTGACAGAAGACACCTCTATGAATGGTCAGGTATTATTCTGTGTTAACTGCTGTACTTGTTAGCAAGTCACTTTCCCTCCTTTTTTTCAAAATGCTATTCCCACCCCACCCCAATGCCTCCCTGTCTATGAGATTAAATTTAAAAAATAAAGTGCCGGAGGGACTGTTTTTCTATTCCTAAACATGAATCAACACTTCCTTTGAGTTGCTGGACTCAGGTTTGGCAGAAACTTGACAAATTCTCCCATAGTAGGTACTGCTAAGGCATTAGACAATGCCACACTTATTATGTGGAGTTTCTGCACAGTCTTGCTGCTGTATATAAAATGGCCCAGAGGTGTAGCTTTCTGTGACTAATCTCCAAGGCTGCAGACAGAGCCCATCCAACATGCTGACGGCTTGCTCTATGGTATCATGTTGAAAGCGGGGAGGGGAATTAATTGCAGTGTCTTTCGGGAAAGAGGTTCACTTAAATAAAACGAGAACAATTCCAGGCTTTGAGAAGAATTCACATTTCTGGACTGCAGGTGTGGGGCATGATCCAGCCACAGGAACTCGTAAGTCCTATTCTTCGTCACCTGCCATGTTACAGGATGCATGCACACTGCATTCATTCCAATGGTGCATGCTTAAATATTTCCCACTGAACTCTGTGGAACTTGGTGTGCCAAATTAGGGGATGAGAAGGGACAAAGCCCATTGAAAGAGCATGCATGCAGAAGGTTCCAGATATCTCCAAGTAGGGCTGTGAATGTCCCTTGCCTGAAACTGTCATTCATTGTAGACAATTCCAAGCTTGGTGGTTTGATTTGGTATAATGCAGCTTCCTATATTCTTACAAGTCATTGATTGTGTACAGTGGAACCTCGGTTTACACCTACCTCTGTTTATGAACGCCTCCGTTTACAAACACCGCAGACCCGGAAGTGTTTACATCCGGGTTCCGCGGCATTGGATGTGCAGATCGCTTCTGCGCAGCTTGTGCATGCACAGAAGTGTGCCTTTAGGGAGCGAATGCCTCCATTTACGAACGCCTCCATGGAACGGATTGCGTTCGTAAACCGAGGTTCCACTGTAAATGGAATTCATATGCACATTTTGATAAGTAAATAGCAGTCATGGGGAATCCACAACAGGCTCTGGATTGTGAGGGATGCAAAGGGGAAATGTAACTGTCTTTTCCTCCCATGGTCCAGGTTAAATATCTCAGATGCCGCTATTTGCATTTCAAGGGACAAGAGTTCAAAAATGAAAGGAATCTTTCTTTTGGCCATCTGGATATTAGTCCAGCTCAGTTTGCATAAAAATGCAGGTAGAAAGAAATCCTCAGGTGCTATGCTGCCATCAAACCCGGTCATGTCACATTTTCTGAGTTTTGTTGCCACCTCAGCAAGCCTTAAGAGGACTATGCTTTTAGACAGATCACTGCAAGTAAGCAAATATCATTTGACACACATAAATTCAAGCCTAAGCATGAGTGATTTAAAGGCATTAAGTAGTTGAAATGCGCAATGCATTTATTTCTCTACGAAATATGATCAAGAGACTATATATTTTATTTGACATACACACATGGAAATCAAGCATTAAATAACATTATCCAGGAATCAGATGCCTCTGGGAAGATGCTAAGTACCTTTGACTCTTGTTGCAAGCAGCTGGAGTTAATAGGATCCAGCACAGCAGGAAACCTTTAAATTGTTTTTTCCTCCCCTTTTGTGAGAAACTTTTGTGTGGCATTCTGGAAATGCAGTGGATGAACACAGCCCAGGAAAATGCCACTTTCCATCTAGATATCAGAGCTGTAGAATGACCTCTCCGAAAGGGTATAGGATAATGCGATGATAACGACCGACACAAAGATGAAGGTTTGACAGGCTTGCGTTTTGAGCATGCTGCTTTTTGGGAGAGAGTTGTGGACAACTTAGAACAGTCAGGAGCAACCAGAGAAGGAATGACTGCTGGGAAGAGAAGAGAGAGAAGAAACACCTAGTGCAGCACAACTGGATGCCTTCATCTGCCCCATCTGCAACAAAACATGTTTCTCTCATAATAGTTTCAACAGCCACACCAGGTGCCATCACTCTCCAATGGATTGACTCTTCCTGCAAAGGTGTACTCCTCCATTGTCTCCTGAGACAGACAAAGGCCAACAAGAACCACGACAAAGAAGTACTCTAAGCAACAATATGCTGACAAAATTCAGGATCAAGTATATTTTACAAGATTTGCCATTATTTGCTTTTTATGCTGTATATTTTAAAGCATTGTTAATTGGACTGAAAGAGTCAACTGGCTGAAAAGAAGAGAAGTCAAATCCTGAGAAAAATTTGTTTTGGTTTTTAGGAGGAAGGAAATATCGACCAAAATTTTCCATTTTCCCATTACTAAAATATCAAACATCAGATGTCATATAGGTAGGAATCCAAGAGAAAGAGAGGTGCAGGTGGAGATAATGTCTGGTACCTGCTTCAGTTCCATTTCTGCTGTTTTGTATTATTTTAAATGTATCCATTGTGCTCCATTCATGCTGTGTAGCCTCCAGTCAAGAAGCAGCATATACTTCTACTATAGGGGTGGCTGACATCAGCTGGCAGTGCCCACTTGTCAGTCACATGACTTGATTAAGGTCAGGTGACGATGTCAAATGAGCTTGCCCTCAGTGCTGATAAGCCGAGAAAGAATGTGGTCTGCAGCACAAGAATGTGGTTTGCAGGCAATTTGAACCCATACACATATAAACGGACTTCAGAGTTCACTCTAAGCACCTATCAGCTGGGCGATGGCTGAGGGTGAGCTCCTTTGTGGGCATGCTCTGCGCACATTCCAAAGTGCTCCTTCCCAGCACCAAGCCCTTGATCGACACTGAATGCAGCCCCATCAGCTGCACTGGGGAGTTCCTGATGGGAAACTCAAGGTGCAGCTGATCCCAGCCACTCCCTGCCCCATAACTGACATCACATATGATTTACTTAGTGCATGAACAAATAATAATTAATAAAAGAACTGCTGCCACCTTCACCAGTTCACTGGATGGTCCTGATTTTAAAGGATCCCTCTTAGCAGTGGCGTAGGAAGCTGCTTGGGCACCCGGAGCAGCAAACCTGACGTGCACCCGGGGACGGGGTTTGCTATGTAGCGCGCATGCGCAGTGCCGCTACGTACAACGGATACGTTGCTACGTACGACACAGGCGCCGCTACATATGACACATGCGCCGCTACGTAGCAATGCTTCGCATGCGCGCTACGTAGCAGGGTGCCGTCGCCGCTCACGCTGCCCCCCAAAAAAACGGAGCTGGGAGCGGGCTGCCCCCTCCGCTCCCCCTTGCTACGCCCCTCCCTCTTAGGAAAAACTATATGGGATTTAGTTTGAGGGAAATGGAACATATTAGTGATCTGAGGATGGAGACTGCTGCAATCCTGTACACATGTCATAGGGAACTGCATTGAACTCAACGGGACAGGCTTCAGAATGATCAGGTTTGCATGACCTAGATTTGGTTTACCATTTTATATAACGTGGCTTTGGAAAGCTATTAGAACTAAACACAGCAGTAGCTGGCTCTCACCACCGCTGCCCAGGCTGTTATTCATTAATCGCTTTTGTTTGTACATCTTGACACTGCGTCAGATCACTCATTGTGATGTCCTTTATGGACCATGTCCTATAAGCACCATGCTCATTGATATTAATATCACTGGGCGCTTTTCCACGACACAAATGGGAAACTGTATCTGCTAATCACCTATGCAAATCAAAGAACAAACATTTTCCATTCTTTCTGCCATTTGTGTCAAAATTAATATTTATAGACTTATAATTGTATTTCACAAGCAGGGTTTTTCTCTCTGTCTCTGTGTGTCTCTATACAATGCAATGAAAGCTCACACAGAGCCCCTGGGCAATTTATGAAAATTCAGTCAATTTACATCTCTTAAAATTATTTGGGCTTGAGTCTTTTCTCTTTCAGGATAGGCGTATGTTCCTAGTCAAACAGCTGTGTATTATATTATCATAATCATGTAAAACATAAACACCTGAAAGGAACTAAATTAAATCAGAACCAAACCAATTTCAATGATCTTGTTCTCATTATTATTTACAGTACTACCGGGGTGTGTGTGGGCATTAAAATACACGTGCACATGTGTACACACATGCACACCCTCTCTGTTTTTTCCTCTTTGTGCTTTCTCCAGTCATTGTGTATTACAGGCCACCCCGATCTCTGCTGAACAGGGTCTTGGCACTTAACCATTTAGAGGCTGCAGTGTCATTATGAAATATGATTTACTTACACATATTTAGGTTGCAAGCAGAGCTGGTTGCAATAAATATGGCTCAGAACAGGCCTTGCTAACTTCATACATCCCCATCTTTCAGGTTACAAAGTTCTCTTTTCCTCTCTTTTCCCGTGGAGCACATAAAGCTCTCTATTTCTCTTTCTTTCCTTCTTTCCTCCCTCCCTTCCTTCGCTCAGGTATCTCCCATTTATCATGGGTAAATTTCAAGCCAACAAAGTTTGGACTTGGAATTTATTCAAGCACATTCTCCTATCCCTAAGGGAAGGAGCATGCACAGAGAATATTGTGGAGATGGGGAGTTTAAGTCATTTTTATGCAGAAAGCAGACTGCATGGAAGGGCAGGAGCCAGCATATCAACAATAAAAAGAAACCCTTTGCTTTGTGAGCTCTGTGCTTTATGCAAGAAGAGAATCAACTGTCAAAGCAAATCTGGGCATCAGCACACTATGGGAATTAAAGTTAAGTTTCATGATTGGATCATAATCAGAAGAAAGAAAAAGAGTGCTTAAAATAAAAACACAATTGTTTTTTTCCTATTGCAACATTCATGACTGCTGGATTTCCCCCCCCCCCCCAATTCTAATCATTTTACAGGCCGCATTCTCTCTCCAGGTATATAAGTTGATCTTTCCAACTGTTGATTACAGAAAGGGCTTTGCCATGTGCTTGTGGAGTTGTATTCTGTACAAGACAATGGTAGCCCTATGCACATAGAATCATAGGTGCCCCTCTGGAGCTCTCACCCTCTGTTCCAAGTCTCAAAAGGGAAGTTTTCCAATTGACAGTTAGGAAAATTGTACACGCCCTGGGCATTTCTTTCCTCTCCCCACAGACCATTTCCTTCCAGTACTCAGATGATCAAAGGGGAAAAGAATTGTGAGTGTGTGGCTCTCCAGGTTGGAGCCATTTGCTTTTAAGTAAGCACCATTGATTAGAATGTTTCAGATCACAGCTGTAACTCAATAGGCAGTATGTTTTGAAGAAAGTCATATTTATTTCTGCCAGTACTAGGTCTGCTAATTTTATAAGCACCAACATTTACCAAGAGATTAAGGCAGAACAAAGTATGATGCTCAAGGGAAATAATCCGTCCTCCTTTCTTATTAAATGCACCCACACCGAAGAGATAAAGTAGATTCACGTAATATCAGAAACATTGATAAAAGGTACAATATTTGTGAATACAGATTTCTTCAGAATTTCATATAAATATGCTTTGAATTATATATGTTGGGTTCATGTGAGTGGAAGATCAGATATAAATGCCCAAAGATTCTGCACTTTCAAATGAATGCACAGAGCATAGGCACAACAGAAAGACCATGAACGTGAACAAATATATATTCATGGACTCAAAGAATTTTACAGTTGGAAGGGATCTTGCAGGAATCTCAACTAAAGCATCCATGACAGGTCCAACCTCTGCTTAAAGTCTACCACCTCCCGAGGGAGTATGTTCCACTGTCGAACAGGTCTTACTCTTATTGTATGTTTAATCAGAATCTCCTTTCTTGTAACTTGAAGCCATTGGTTTGAGTCCTACCCTCCGGAGCAGGGGAAAACAAGCTTGCGCCATCTTCCATGTGAGAGCCCTTGAGATATTTGAAGATAGCTATCATATGTCCTCTTTTTCAGGCTAAACAAACCCAGTTTTCTCAACTGTTCCTCATAAGGCTTGGTTTCCAAGCAGTATCTAGGCATTCTTGCACAGGCAATATGCAGACTCACTCAATAATGCTGAAGAATATTCATTCAAAGGGATTTAAAACATTGCCCAGATAATACATACCCACAGGAAATAAATGAAATACCTGGTTCAGCTAGATATGGGTGACTCAATTCTGTTTACGGTCTGCTCCATCCCATTTCTGCATTCAAATGTTCTTTTTAGAAATTCATACACAAAATGCTTATCCGTTTCAATTTAATATGTATTTTAGCACATTTTTTCTCCAAACACATATTTCTAAATGTGTTTTCTCTTGAAATATGCATTCTGGACTATGTGTGTGTGTGTCTGTGTAACACAAATTAGTTGCTTATACATCAAAAGATTTGGAAAGCAGAGAATAATTTACAGCACAATTTTATCCATGTCTACTGAATTCAGTTGGACTTATTGTCAGGTAATATCTCAATTTTGATCTGCAGATTAGTATGGGTTGTGTATATTAGGTCAGCTGATATTGGAATTTGCAAATATTGAATTCCCTCGAGATCCCTAGATTATTCCCTCAGTTCTGGCTTATTATGTGACATCACTTGGAAAATATAGTGCTGTGTGTTTAAAACAAAAAAGCACCTCTCCCCCCTCTTTTCCCCATATCCCCATTCTTCTCTACTATGGTTTCCAGTTTAACAGAGATTTTGGTGCTGAAGCATTAATGAAAACGTGCATTAAACCACAGGTGTTGTTGCTTTTTAAGATCAATATTTGTTCTGCTCCTAGATACTGATGTGTAGAGTTTTGCGACTCCTGTCCTCTACTATTATACTGCCCATACATCTAACTAAACATTACATTTCTAAACAATGTCCAGAACTTTATAAAAAGCAAAGGAAGAAAGTCACCTATGTATTTGCAAAATGGGTTCAACTGAGGACTTGCCTCATCGTGTATTGATCTGCCCGGTAAGTAGGGTTGCCATATTTCAAACAGTGAAAATCCGGACAGAAAGGTTGTTGGGGGCAAAGCTTCTTTTTAGTTTTGTCCAAAGTTGTTCAGCTTCTGGGGCAAAATCGGGTTTTTTGAGCTATTTTTATGGGAAAATGGCAAAGAGGGCACTGCTGACATGGGAAGCATTCTCCTGGACATTTGCCCGATTTCTGCCCAGACGTTGCTGCCAACTGCAGTACTCCGGATATATGAACTCCTGCAAGCTTCATTCATGTTTCTGTAGCATCTATCCAAGACACATTGATACATGTAGCATAAGAACATGGGAAGAGCTCTGCTGGACTTAACCAACAGCCCATCTAGACCAACATCCTATTCTCACAGTGGCCGACCAGATGCCTATGGGGAGCCAGCAAGCAGAAGAGCACTCTCCCCTATGGCGGTTTCCAGACATTTGGCATCTGTTCTGTTTATGTGTACTGTATTCATTTTAGTGAAACAGAATTTCTTAAATAAGAACATTCCAATTGTTGTTGTTTAGTCGTTTAGTCGTGTCTGACTCTTTGTGACCCCATGGACCATAGCACGCCAGGCACTCCTGTCTTCCACTGCCTCCCGCAGTTTGGTCAAACTCATGTTGGTAGCTTCGAGAACACTGTCCAACCATCTCGTCCTCTGTCGTCCCCCTCTCCTTGTGCCCTCCATCTTTCCCAGCATCAGGGTCTTTCCCAGGGACTCTTCTCTTCTCATGAGGTGGCCAAAGTATTGGAGCCTCAGCTTCAGGATCTGTCCTTCCAGTGAGCACTCAGGGCTGATTTCCTTAAGAATTGAGAGGTTTGATCTTCTTGCAGTCCATGGGACCCCTTCATGGATCAATGCCTTGTCGTGGCGGAGGGGCTTGAATAACTCAGAGAAGCTATGAGCTATGCTGTGCAGGGCCACCCAAGATGGACAGGTCATAGTGGAGAGTTTTGACTAAATGTGATCCACCTGGAGAAGGAACTGGCAAGCCACTCCAGTATCCCTGCCAAGAAAACTCCATGGACAAAGACAACAGGCATATAAGAACATTCCAACACATGAGACTATTTCTCCTCTCCACTGAACTGTCTGTACAAAAGGAATAGTTGTGCAATCCTAACCATATCTCCCCAGAAGTAGGCTATATAGGGAGTAAGTGATGCTTATTCCGAGGTGGGGTTAGGATTGCAGCCTCCTAGTGGTTTCTCACATGCCGCTCAATGTCTTGCTGGTTGCAAGTACAGTGTCAAGATATACTTCATTTGAGCCAATTTAAGTGTTTCTCATGCCTTTTATTTTACCGCTTAGAATACTAAATCCAATCACCCAGTATTTAGGGTAAAATGAAAATAAGGTGAGGATAGAAATGGGGCAGAAAAGTCCCTGAACATTAATATGGAAAGCTGTTAAAATGCTCACTTTTAATAAACAAGAGACCATGAACTAAGCTTCTCATGCAGACTTCTGCACCTGAGAAAATATTCAACTGGGGAAAACTTATTACAAGAAGCATCAGCATTGTAAGTGATGAACAGATTTGAAAACACCGACTTGAAGCTGGGGAAACAGGAGTTGGGATTTGATAGGAGAGGGTGGAACTGACAGTCATTGAGTTTTGAAAGGAGGAACACAGAGTTTGGGAAACAATTAGGAATTCCTTCTGTGCTGTATTCTCAACTGCCAAGGCTTTCCATCCTGACATGGGGTCATTCAAGGAGGAATTGAAGGGGTGGAGGATGAGAGACAGAATGGCAGCCTCCATTCATGAAGACTGACAGCGGACAGCATAGGAGGAAACATCGGAAGCTATTTCATAGCGACTCAGACCATTGGTCCATTTAGTTCAGTTGAATCTACAGTGACTATAGCAATACAGTGACTACACCAGCAGCAGCAGCAGCACTCCAGAGTTTCAGAAGGGGAACATTCCGAGTCCCACCCAGAGATGCAGGAATTAAATTATCTGCATGGAAATCAGATGTTCTAAATCTGAGCTATGGTCTTTCTCCACATCATGTAGGCTGGGGGTGTTCTCTCCCTCAGTTTCCCAACATTTCAGATGTAAGTTCTCTTTGGAGAACCTTCCCCCCTAGCCCTGCTTTAAGGACATCCAGCACCGTCTACTTTCATTCATCCTTTGTAATCCACTGCTTCATCTGTTGTGTTCTCCCCATTGTCTAATACTGATTTCAAGCTCTTATGCAGGAGGCCCTTCTTTCAGACTTTGCAGAGCACTGTATTCAGTCACCGATTGTAGTACCCAACACCTTTACTTACTTACTTACTTACTTACTTACTTACTTACCGTATATCATCGGTGTGGCATATGACACTTTACAAAGAACAGGTAAGGCACATCCCTAACCCCAGGGCTCTTACCGTCTAAATTCATAATTAAATACTCTTTCAGTTATAATGCATGCCCAGCCCAGCCCTATGCATGTCCCACTGATTCTTAAAGTGCTGATTTCCAAGTAAGTGTGCCTGAGATCACAGCTGCACAGCCTGATCCTAAGCAGACTGGCTTGGGAGTAAGTCCCACTGAGTTCAATGTCACTTGCATCTTGATAAGTACAATTATGATTGCAGACTTAGCATGCTGCTTTACTTTGGTTTTTCAACCCTTTAAGCCAGTGCCTACTTACCAAGAGATCCTGTGTCTCTATTTCATGATTGTTTGACTTTCACTTGAATTATTCCATCTGATCTTTTTCTCACAGAAAAACAACCTTGGTTGGTTCATATCCTGCAACAGTTTCTGTAAAATCCAAACAAATTAAATGCGTGCCCATGGGCAACATCAGACTAGTGGTTGTTGTTGTTGTTGTTGTTGTTGTTGTTGTTGTTGTTGTTGTTGTTGTTGTTGTAGTGCACTTTGCAAGATTATAACCATTCTCAGAAGCCAGCCTACAGTATCTAGGGTATCAAGGAATAAAACAACTAGCCTTAAAAAAATGAAACGAACTATAGCATGTGTCAGTTCCTAGCTGCTAAATTATCTGTTTTCTTCCAGCAACTATTACCGTGTTTCCCCTTTTTTAAGACACCGTCTTATAACTTTTTCCCCTCAAAAAAACACACAGTGGCTTATTTTCAGGGGGTGTCTTTTTTTAAAAAAGTGCTGGTACAACTGGGACCCACTGGCTCAGGACGCTCAGTGCTCTCTTCTGCGCGCTGCTGGGCGTGTTGTTGGCGCTGCCAGTTCCGAGCGCCTGCAGGGTGGGGTGGGGGGTGGCAGTGCTTTAAACCCCCAACCCTTTAGAAAGCAATGGAAGTTATGGACCGTAACAATCCTTAAGAGGCGCAGGTCTTAAAAAAAACCCTGGTATCACCCTTGAAGCACAGCCTTCCAAAGTCAGGGGGGAAGAGGTCTGTTTAGACAAAGGAAAGGATCGGGGGTGATTCTGCGCCCTGGGACCCACAGAACTACTTTAAAAATCCCAACCTGGGGGGGGGGGGTCAAATAGTGAAGCCCCATAGCCCTGTAGCAACAGAAGGCACATTCTGAAGCACCCGAGCTGTTCGGTTCCATAAAAAATCCAGGAACTGTAAAATCAACAACAATAATGGGGGGCACTCTATCCAAAGAGTTAAGAAGGAATGGGAAAGTGTTGAGTTATATATGGAAAAATATGGAAAGGAAAGTTAGTTAAAGATAAAAAATAAATAATTATCGCAAGGGAAAAAATAACATCATAAAGGGTAATAATATTAAATATAAAATAGACAACACAACAGAAAAAGCAAGTATATGACTAAATGAGATCGCACAGGAGTGAGGGAAGTGGGGAGAGAGGGAGGGGGGTAAGGAATGGAAGGAGGCAATGGTTGGAGGAGGGTATAGGGGGATGAATTAAAGGAAAATTAAGACTGAGAGGCGCATGGTTTTTGTTTTTTAAAGATGCAAAGGCTTGCAATCAGCCAAAGTATAGAGCCCAACTTCCAGGAGACTGCGATCTACTTGCGGATTTATAAACTGGAGGTGATCTACCCCTGTTTTATTGGTGTTCAGGTCAGAGTTGTTTTTAGAGAGAGGAAATATCCCATTTTTGAGGTTAAAGTAAAAGTTCCTGACCTTTTTTTTATAATGAGGAAATGCTGCTAAAACTCCGTTCTTCATTCCACGAAGGGGAGAGGGGGCGGGGCCGGGTGCTCAAAGACAAAAGAAATGGAAAAGGAGATAGCGATCAACTGCAGCCTCCTGCAGCCGCCGGGAGAGGCAGGGGCTGCAGCCGAGTGCTGCTTCGCAAACAAACGGGGGAAAGTGCTTAGAACCCAGAGAATCCAGCTGAAAAACACGAAGCAGCAACAGCAATTGCACACACACCATCCCAAGCCAGCACAGTAACCAAGTCCCAAAAGCAAGAAAGGACTCAGCAAACACTGCTGCGGCCGGCGTTGCTGCTGCTGACTCGGGGAGCTCAGTGCTCTCTTCTGCACAGCGACTATCACTATGGCTTATTTTCCGGGTACGGTTTATATTTCTCAAATGCTTAGAAATGCTGCTATGGCTTATTTTATGACTACGCCTTAAAAAGGGGGAAACACGGTAGTGCCATTAGCTCAGCATGTTTAGAGGGAGCCGGGGTAAATTCTGGATATGCTGCAGAGGTCAGTGTGGTGCTAATGCGCTGGCTGGAGCTGATCTAGCCCTCCTCCTTCTAAGCTTCTGGTTAGTTACAAGGACAAGTTGAAGGGATTGGTTTTGGTTTCCAAAGCCACAGCACTAGGTTATTTGCAGGACCACCTCATCCTGTATCGGTTAATCAGTTTATGAAGCTCTGAAGAACTTAGATTCATGTGAGTTTCTGTTGTGGTGCCCATCATGAGGAATATTATTGCCCCTGAAATTAGGCAACAGAATTACATTGAGATGCTTTTGCTGTCATTTAGAGATCCAGCTTTGTTCCTTGGCCTTCCCTGACTGATAGTATTGGTTCTGGATGCCTGGCTTATTATGCCTTTTCAGAGTTACTACAGCCACACTAGGCATTGTTTTGTTACCTAAATGCCTATAAATCAGGAGAAATTTTCTTTCTCGTTAATTTATATGACAAAGCAGCACAAAACAAATCCCATCACTTACACTGATAGAAATAACTAGGCATTAGGTTCCCATGAATTAAAAATGTCTCGTATTTTTGGTAATAAGTACTATGTATTATCATCACTGATTGCATCCATCTTCTCAGATTTTTAATGAAAATCCTTATGCACATGCAAATTTCAGTTGACAATTACAACATACACTGCTTAGCAAAATTCAGTTTATTCAATTTGCCTTTCCTACATTTGAGAGCATGCTAATGCAGAGGTTTTTGTTTCATGCAAAGAAAAGAACAACCGCAGAATTATTCTTGTGCAAAATGAGCTAATGAGCAGATTCACCTGCCGGCAGCTTTGCAATAATACAAAATGCTGTACAATGCTGGTGACGAAGATTGCATATTCATGTAGCCCGTTTTGCCTCACTGCTCTGTGATCTTTCCTAGCACTCACAGCAAGTAGGCTTCTTATGCACGTTCTCACACTGACAGTTCAAACTGCTATGTATATCTCAGGTACACTGCTTCCTCCATTATTATTATTCTTCCACCAATCCTTCCCTCAGCTTTGCCACATGTCCTTCAGCAACCCTGCCTCTGAACTCTTAGCTCCATTCAGTTTCCTTGGCCTCAGCTACCTGCTTGTGCATGACTCCATATATGCCCCCATCCCACCAACAGCAGAACCCTCTTTACAACTCCCCTGACAACCCTTCTGCTTTTCTCGCAACCAAACCTGCATTCCCTTCCAACCCCTTTACTGGAGCTGCTCCCTTGACATCAGATTTTTCACAACTTCCCTCAGAATGCTGATTTCCCCCATAATCTCCGGGTAGAGCTGAAAGACACCCCCGACTGAAATCCCGGAGGACCTCTGCCAATCCGTGTACACAATACTGAGCTAGATGGACCAATAATATGACACGGTATGAGGCAGTTTCCTTTGTCCCTTATATTCTGTGACATCACAGCAGCTCAGCCAATGGCTAGCAGGTGTCACAAGGTGATAGCTTGTACAGATGGCCATAGAAGTATAGGGGTGGGAGGGATTTTATTTTTTATTCTTCCCACAGAATCTTCATGGAATGTGGTAGGATACAAATGGAAGCATGCAGAGTTCTCTCATGGCAAATCAGGGATTGCAAGTGACTATAGCCTTACTCAACAATCTGGTAAATTATATCACTTCAGATTGGGGGTGTTACACGTGTCCTGCTTTACAGAGGCCAGCCCTCTACTGAAGCACGGTGCAGTCCAAAGATCAGGGGTGGGGCTTTAATTGCCCATCAGCAGTTAACAGCTGTGCAGTACACTGATCAGGCAACACAGGACACCTGCTAACAATACCATTCACCTGCTGAAGGTAATTGATCTATTGTATTCCTCTTTTGAGGGAATGCAAAAGTGACTACCTGAACAGCTGGGGCTCACATAATTGAATGCTCTTCCATATATAAATCTTTATATACAGTGCTTTTTTTTGAAGATTAAATAAATGATGGTCTGCTACTCATATCTTGATAAAAGTGTCATGCGTGCCAACACGAAATGGCTGCCATGGGCTTAAAAAAAAACACCAGTTGATGGTATTCCATCCTGGTGAGTACCATTGCACACCAAAAAGCATAGCCTAGAACAGTGTTTCCCAACCAGTGTGCCTCCAGATGTTTTGGGACTACAACTCCCATCATCCCTAGCTAGCAAAACCAGTGGTCAGGAATGATGGGAGTTGTAGTCCCCAAACATCTGGAGGCACACTGGTTGGGAAACACTGGCCTAGAACATCAAATAAAAGACTAGATTAGAACTCTGAAAACTTGTTTTCTACGTTGAGCAACTTTTAATCAACTGACACCACCATCCCTACAATTTGACAACAGTGGAACCTAGACACTGGTTTATCTCCTCAGTGAGAACTAGGCCTAAGTAAAGCTCCCGAAAGGTGATGGGGAGAATGTTAAGTAATTTCTGAAACAAGAACAGGATAAAATAATCTTAAGAATCTTTATGGTTGAAGTGCATTTGACTATACATCTATCTGACATAAGCATGTCAATTTCAATGAACAGGGAGTCTGCCTGGATTAAACAAAATTCAAATGAATTGATCAAGCATCGCTCAGCTTCGTTAAGCAGGCAAATTAAATGACATTCAGATTTAATTGTAAAACATCACAGCAATATGAATTTGCGGACTTATTAAGGATACTAAGTTCACTCATGAGGGTTCGTTTCAGTTCCAAGAAATAGATTCTTTAAACAAGAAAGAACCAATGTGATCAGCACATAGAATGGTAGCTTTACCTGTGGCATTTGAAATCTGTTCCAAGTTGGCTAATAAAGCACAATATTTATGAAGCATGGAAGTAAAATTTGTGTCTTTCAATGCATGCATAATGTGTGTCTAAAAAACTTGTGTTCAACTGTTTTGTTCTTAAGTGTTTAATCTTATTGCTTTTCAATAGACTACTAACTGGAATCATACGGAAGGGAAGCAATGAGCAGATTGGGAAAATGACACGAATTTAAGCCCCATTCCATGGCTAATAAGCCTGGGACACCTTTGCCTGGTGGTGCGGTAGTCCATAGATTGCAGCAAGATACTGGGCAAGGTTTTGCCCAGTAGCTTCTCTGTGTGGTGGGCTCATGAGAAAAAGCTGTCGCACAAGCCCTTGCTGAAGAAGGGAGGGGAAAACCCATATAAGGCTGCTTCCCCTGGAACTTCCCATTTTCCTTTGAGAACTTTTTTCACCTTTCCCTCAGTGAAATTATGGCTTTCCTTTGTTAGGTAGAAGAACATTTTTTCTATGAGGGGGGAAATAGCATTGTTTGGGATCAACATAGTATTGGGGGGGGGCTCCATAAAGAGCCTGAGAGGAGGAATGACCATGGCAACCCCAAGCATGGGTTTGGTATCTGCCTGTTTGGAATCTGCACCCTGGTCCCCCAGTGAGACTTTTGGCTTGCACCATGGCAAGGTTCAACACTGGCCGACACCCTTAGTAAAGGTTTGGGCTGCCAAGAGTAATCTACTTGTGCCCGTCCCATTTGCTAAAAAAAAAAGAAATCACCCCAGAATAGTTCTGAGAGTAGTAAGCTTTTGGAGTCACCAATTACAGCCTCTGTGTTGCATCAAGAGGAATGGAAGCTAAAGACAGTAACAACTATAATTAAACTGCTATCTGTAATCAGTAAAGCTACAAATTCCAAATATTAACATACCACTAAAAATTGTATTTTGAGCAAAAGATTTAGAAACCCTTCCCATGTTGATCTTCATGAAGACTAATGTCTAGATAGATACTATAAGTGTTGCCTTCATTATGAGTAAGCATACAGAACAGATCAATTATTCCCCATGCAGAAAACAATCCAATCCATGAAAATGTACGTAGCGTACATAGCTTAAATGAATAATAGAAAAATGCAGATTTGATGTTAAATGTGTGCTTGCAGAACCCACATTGTTTAAGAGGGAAATAACAACAATAATGATTAGAACCCTGACAAAGAGCAATTCAATTTAATCATAGATTACAAAGCAACTTCAGAATTTCCCAGAAAAGATTTTGCAGGAGTGATATAAACAAATCTCAAATTAATCTCTCCTTTGTTCCTAATCTCTCTCCATGTCAAAGGATTATGCAAGCTTTATCTCCTATCAGATATTAAATTTCAGTTATCCATAATAGCTTGTTGGAGAGGGGTCTGTTTAAACAGCAAAGTAAAAGAACACAGAAGAAAGTTCCGAGTCCTTTCCACTTTGATATGTCTGATGTTTTTAGCCGATTGTCAAGAGGCTACAGGTTACTAACAAAGGGGATCATCACAGAGAAGAACAGCTGGAGGAACAAGGGTTGCAAAGAATGGATATGACTCTCAGCATGGGAATAGGAAGTGTGTCACATATTCAGTAATCAGGTTCTTGAAATAAGGGTAACTTACCCTGAATGTGAAGCCTATGTATAGCTAACTACGTTTTTGAACATATTTAGAGCAATTTGTACTCTGAGCTTTAAAAATAAAATGAAAATGAAATTCCAGGCAAAGTATTCCCAAGGCTAGGGATGAAAATAAAAAGTTGAATTCATCAGCTAGTGTAAATTATACAACTTGAGCAAATTTGCATAATGGTTCTTGTTTTGAATATCCCCCCCCCTTGCAACATTTAGTATTTTGAAGAGCTTCTTCTGCTATTTCTAATCATAGGGAGGAGCAATAAGCTAGGGGGGATACAGATGCCCTGCCTTCCATCAAGATAAATTTTATTCGACCACACCTCTGCCTTCTAGGGGTGTGCAAGGACATGTTGTTTGTTTGTTCCATTATTCATTGTTGTTGTTGTTAAAAGCTTTTGATTCATAATTTATCTGTTAGACTCACACATGGTTAGTTCATTTTTACTATTCTTTTTTCTTTCTTTCCTTCTTTCTTCGACTTGGATGTTTGCAGCTGCCTATGGTGGTGGAGGTTGCAGAACATCTCCAAATCCCTGTTTAGCCCCCAAACAGGCAACTAGCAAAGCTCATACAGAATATGGGATGAAGAACACTTCAAGAATAAGAGTGCAATATATGAGAAAGAGCCAGCTCACAAAACTTAGCTTCCTAACCATTCACATTGGACAAACTAACCTCGCAAGTAGAACAGTCCTCCTCGGAAGGTTGTGGACTCTCCTTCCTTGGATGTTTTTAAGCAGAGGTTGGATGACCATCTGTCACAGAGTTGATTACCCTTGAGGTCCCTCCCAAAACTCTACAATTCTATGATTCTATGAAATCCAGAATGGAGTCCCTGAGATGGTTGGATGGTGCCTTGTACGCCTCCTTCTGACAACTCCTGCAGCCAAGCTGGTGCCAAATGTATTGCTCTGCTTTCCTTTGGACAACATCCATGAGGCCTAGAGGGGAGTGTCTTGTAGCCCAGGACCTCCATACACATTGCCCAGGCTTGTGCCCTGGGAAGGTCAGTTCAGTCCTGCTAACACAGCGGTTTGACTTCACCCCTAGAGGTGCACTCCATTGTCTGTCGAGACAGACAAATGCCAACAACTTTATTTGGCCCTGTAATATGCCTTTCCAAATCCTTCAGGGCATCGTCTACAGCCTTCTTGTCTGAAAGTCCCAAACATTTTAACAGCACACTCTGCAACCTCTAGAACGTTGTATAGAACTATTGTGCAATATACAGTGGCGCCTCGACTTATGAATGTAACCCGTTCCGAAGGCACCTTCGCAGGTCAAAACATCCGCAAGTCGATAAACGCCATTGGAAATGCGATTTCCCATAGGGATGCATTGGAAACGGAAACAATTCGTAAGTCGAAGCAACCCTATCTAAACATTCGTAAGTTGAAAAATCCCTATCTGAAACCGCCGCGGTTTGCTTTCAGATGTCGAGACATTCATAAGCGCATGACCATTACCCCCATTCATAAGTCGAATAATTCGGTTGTCGAGTCATTCGTAAGTCGAGGTACCACTGTAGTTATACACTTGCTCCATTTGTTCAAACACTAATACCTTTCTCTCTTTATATCATGTTTCATTTGTATCTTCCCAAGGAGGAAGTCAGGCTGCTCATAATCTTCCATGTACATTCTGTTCACATATTGCAGTCTGGCTGCTTGCACACAGAACACCCTTTTTTGTGTTAAATGATGCTACAATTGTGTTGAAATCAACACGGGTACTGTTTACCCCCAGCTCTTGGTCTTCAGTTAGTTTTACTGTTGCTGTTTTAAATGATAGACTTCAGTTTCCATATCTTCAGGCTTCCCATCTGGAAAGCAGACTCCTCAAACCCTTGTCTCATGAGACACAATTTGTCTTTTGAGTTTACATCAGGACATACTCCTGACCATACTCACCTGTAGAGGCGCCTCTAGACTGTCAGAATTTTAGAGGATGCATTCAAGAGCATACTGGAGATTTAGGTTTGGCAATTAAAGTGGATTAAACAGCTCCTGTTGTGCTCTGGCACCACAAACCCACATTTTAAAAAGGAATGGATTTCTTGCACCTAAGAAAGTGTCAGAGAAATTCACTGAGAAATGCA